>NC_077223.1:52629096-52844082 GCF_024763615.1 Phlebotomus papatasi
GTCGATCGGACGACATGAAATTTTGTTAGGATTATAGTAGGTGAGATTTTGTTAAGAATCTCACCTAATATATCAACATATTTTAATGTTAACTTGACACCTTTTTAAGGGCAGAAATAACATGGAAAAGGATAACTTTAACCCATAATACACCTAAAAATGGTAATATTTACACCGATTTTGGATCAATACTGCAGGGTACAATTAACATTTCAGTAATGTTACTTTAACTTTTTCGGATTCTCTCAGTGAAAACCAGTTAAAACCCTGGGCCTAAATTCTTTATTTGATAAAGAGGCAACACTGAATTTTCAGGTTATTAAACTAACCTAAAAAATTAAGATCATTTCATGAACTAAAATTTCTAAGGTAAACGATTCAAGAGATTTTCACCTAATTCAAAAGGATGTAATCCTTTTTTTTAAGATATTTCACAAATCTTTAATAAAATAAAAATGCCAAGACGTTTTTGAGGTTAGAACTTCGTAAATTTTAAATATAAGGAACGCTTGGTTTGTATTTAATCTTGTACCGTGGTTTGATCAATACGAACAATACGAATCTTTACTTTTTACGGAAGATTTGGTGTTTATCCTACACACAATGTGTTGATATCTTTTTTTTTTTTAATTAGGCTTTACATAACCTTAAAGCTTCCAAATTAATCTTTTGATAAAAGGATCTATGACGAAAAGTCTTGAAAAAAAACAGATACAAAGCCATGTTGCAAAATTTTAATTGATTTTCTAAAAATAATTTTATTTTTTATTCTACCGATTAAATATATAGACCAATTGTGCTTTCAAAATTTCGATGCTATAATATATGTGAGGTTAAGTTGGAAGCTAACCTCAAAATAAAAAGAGATAGGCGTAATTATGAAAGAGACTCACTTAAAAGAGATTATAAAGAATCTCAGATAACTAAAATGGCATTTTTTAGTCTTTATAAACTCATTAACCACGCCTAGAGCCTAAACGATTACAGATAGAGACTTAGGACCTTCATGGACTATAATCGACTCTTTCCCCCAGACCTCCCTTCCCTTCTGAAAGCAATTTTTTGGGATTGCTCGAAAGCGCGTCGTGCAATTTGATTATTTTTGGATATATTTTAGAGCAGGGGTGTGCAAGAACCGTTGAAACCGAATAAATATCAGAATAAGTTTGTTCAGGTAACGTTTTGGACCATTGACGTACAACGTACAAGTTTCATTTGACGTTTGTTCGGTTTCAAACTGTTCTTGCACACCTCTGTTTTAGAGATAACTCAGGCGGACTTTTCGTTCTTATACGAAAATACCGTTGAATCATTCATATAATAACGGGTTTTCAAGGTAAAAAGTTAAAAAGACTCTAAAGAATGTATTTCTCAACTACATGGTATCTTGTTTGGGCTCGTTGGAAAGGTTTTGGAATTCCTGACAAGCCTGAATCTGTTATGAATCTATTTTGCGTGATTTATAAATTGAGTGTGAACCGGAAATGAACCTGTTATGAATTAATATGTAATTTTTGCCTGATAATCAATTTTATTATTCTTAAAATTATTTAGGAGGATCTTTTGAGTGATTTATTAACCGATTCAAATCGGTTGAGAGTCGGTAAACGATAAATGATGCGAAAATACTTTTGAAGGGTAGATAGCACAAGGGGTAGATAACTCTGCCGCTCCTGGTTCACTCGAGTATCGATCTGTCGATTTCTTCCAAAAATGATGCCGATCTGCCAATCTCGGCCGAATTCTGCCGATCTGTCGAGCTCTTAGCAAAATAGTCCCAGTCTGCCGATCTTTATAGCTCCAGATCGGCAATATTTTGCCGATCGCCGCTAACGATTCACTCTGAAAGCCACTTATGTACCCCTTTTCAAAGTATCTAAGTATCTAAGTCACAGCTTCGAGCACTTCACAAAGTCTAGGACGTTTTGCTTCCCCTTTTAAGTGAGATTCTTTCATAATCACATATTTTTCTTTTCATTTTGAGGCTCATTTTCATAGCTTCAAACATAACTTCACATTTGTTTACATGTTTTGGCTATCAAAATTTCACTATCACGGGGTTAAACTTCCCGTTAAATAATTTCGTCAGATATCTTTTAGATTTCTGCTGAAAATATCAACACTTCTACCGAAAATCTGCCGATAAATCTGTAGATATTCCTACGAATTTTCTTTGGGCTTGGAACAAAATTCTTCAGAAAGTTTCTGCAGATTTTCTGACCAATCCTGGTGCATACCTTAACGAATTTTTTTGGATAATTTGCCAATTTCTTCTTTTTTTCTACATTCACAAAGAGAAATATTAGAAACAGAAGATTTTCAATAAAATTTTGCTTTCTAAAGTCTTTTATGAACTAATTTCAAAAGTGATCAGGATTTCTTAGAAAGTAATAGGAAAGAAAAGGAAGCTAAAAATTTCAGTACCTATCATTTCGTACACTGAGTAAGAGAAATCCGAAAAAGTTAAAATAACATTCCGTAAATGTTAATTTTACCCTGCATTATTGATCCGAAATCGGTGTAAATATTACCCTTTTTAGGTGTATTGGGGGTTAAAGTTACCCTTTTTCATGTTAATTTTATCCTTAAAAAGGTGTAAAATTAACATTAAAAAATGTTGATATATTTTTACACCTAAAAAGTGTTAAAGTTATGAGGAAAAAAATTATTCGCACCCTCTTTTTTTCTCAGTGTAGAAAAAGTTACTGAAGGAATCAATTTCTACCTAAATTAAATAAAATTTGTCTAAAATAAAAATAAAAAATTTTATATAAACTCACCAGAACCACTGAACTGAGTTTTGTGATGTTGTACGTCAGATGAACATCTTCAATTTCAATGTCTGGAAACAGTTCGTTGACATAGCTGCGTATATTAGCTTTATTGCGATCCCTGGAATCAATGTCCGTGGCCATAATTGTCCTTGTGGGTGCCACTTTGCCGGCATATCTTCCCGATGATCTCCTCATGGTCAGCACCACCAGAGGCACAAAGGCAATGGCGCAAATTACATGGACCCAGAGGACACTCGAAGTTGGATCCAGATTGGACACTGTTGTGTGACCAAAAGTATTAACATCCCCAATGAGGTCACCGTGAAAGTTAATAGGCAGGATGATAACAATGGACACAAGTGTGATGATGGCTGTAACCACAATCAAATGTTGCTGAAAGGAGAGATAGTGCAAGGCATCTGGTCCACTGTGGGCCAAAATCTGCTCCTTCCGCAACCTCAATGTCACTGGAATCCACGATAAGAAACCCCTGTCAATGGGGGCTCCTGTGGATGCAGCACTGGTGCGTTTGCTCGCCTGCCCAGCTGCACTTCCATTTGCCGCTTCGACGCCACTCGAAGTGGACGATCGAGCAGTGCCATTTATTGCCTGACGACTCTCATCGGCGGCTCCCTCATCACTGCCCTGGGCATAGAAGAGTTGTGTCCAGCGACGGTTGTCACCAGACGAATTGACCAGGGCCAGCCGACCATAGTCCCAGGCCTGCTGACGCAGCACCGCGAAGAGGATCATGAGAAATACCCAGGCGATGATATTGAGAATCAATGTCTCTGGGATGCCCTCATAGAGATTTGTGATGATGGTGGTTTTGTTCTTTGTTACCAGACATCCCGTATCGCCAATGGGACTGAATTGCTTCAGTGTGTCAAGCATCCTCACCGTGCTGGAAAGGGAAGTCCATTAGCATAATTAACCCAACTTACCAGGTTTCTTCTGAATAATGCATCAGGAAATATAATATCTTTCTTTTCAAAAGGATCTTTGAAAGGTTGTTAAAAACCAGTAATAAGCCTAGATAAGCTCATGGTAGTTGAGATTCTTTACAGGCGACCTCGAAATGCATGAAATTCGGGTCGGGATCCTTGCTACTCGAAATACTTGAAAATTCGACTGTAACGTGAATTTTGGAGGTAAAGAATCGCGTCGAGTAAACTGTTCTTGTCGGTCGAAATGGATAAAACTTGCTTGACGCGATTCTTTACCCCAAAGTTCAACTCACAATCGAATTCTCAATTATTTCGAGTATCAAGTACGCCGAGTTGAACGCATTTCGAGATCGCCTGTAAAGAATCTCAGCTATCATAAGCTTATCAGGGCTTATTACTGGTCAATTACTATTTTAAATAATTTGAGTATGGAAGGCCAACCAAAGAAAAAGAAGGATCATTAAAATCAATTACCACTGAACCTACCGACCGTTTTTGGTCGTTTTTCGGTCAAATGACAAACCGCGGTAGGATAGGATACTCCACAAATATGTCTTGGACAAAAGCAAAAAATTAAAACTTAAACACTGAAAAATATATAACATGTAATATTTTAAGAAATTCATAAAATTTGTTAGTGACATTGCATCGTTTAAATGTTATATGTGTTAATTTAACTCTTTCCGGACCGCAGCATATGCTGCAAGCCAATTTCACAATTTTTTAATCAAAAATATCTAAGCTCAGGAATTAATTGAGGTCTTACAAAAAATATCTTACATTTGGACATCCTTATAGTTTGTAATCATCCACAAAAATAGGATTTTTATCAGTTCTGAATAATTAAAAAACATTATTTTTCACAGAACATTCATTTGCTGCTTTGGGTACTCAGAGTCCCAAAAGAGACGAAAGAGTTAAACCGGTCAATTTGACCGGATCTTAGTAGGTTTAGTGTTAATAAACATTAGAGATAGAGTCCGGTAAATTTCGATATAGTACAGGTCGAGGTACAGAGGGGTAGAGTGGGGACGGATGCGACCCACCGTTAGAAAGGTCTCGATCTCAGATACAATACGAAAATTTCAGAAACACCGAAAATGTAGTCCGGTCAATACATTTTTGGTTATAGCTCAGGTCAGGTAACACGTAGCATTAACGGAGGAGTGCGACCCACCGTTGAAAAGGCCCTCAACTCAACTACAACATAATAAAATTTTAAGAAGCATCGTCTAGTTTTCGAAGTTTTGAAGTTCGATTTTTCGATTAACCCTTTAAGGACGATTGGAACGCCGGTGTCCCATAAAAAAAAAATTTCCTGACTACCTAAAGTTATTTTTTTCTTATGTCTGTACATAATTGTAAGGTAGAAGTTTTAAGGAATCTAGAATATTTTTTGCAAGTCTCTAGCTATTTGCTATATAGTAAATATTTAAGCTAAAAAATGGCGAATTTTTATTTTCTCATATTCATAATTGGTTTTATTTATTTCTTACACTTCCAATTTTTTAAAGCAAAACCCTTTTGGCAATAAAAACTAAAATACTCATACGTAATATTTTTCATTAAAGCGAAAAATATTATTCATTAGTATTGTCAGAAAAATGACTTAAATTTTTGGGCTATTTTTGTCCCTATCGTTCATAGAAGCACAAAATACACCGAATCAGACTCTGTTGGACTTTCCAAGGTTAGACGTAAAACTTATCATTGATTATGTTTCCCAGTTTAATTCTTATTGTTGATTTTCATTCCGTAAAAAGTGTCTCGTCGTTAAAGCGTTAATCGGACCTATTCGTTTAAATCGTATGAAATCGGGGTGTTAAAAAATTGTAGAAAAAAGAGAGCTTTTCCTTGGAGAGCTTTCCAAAACACCACATTTTTTCAAATTATGACAATTAGAATCGGAGATGTTGGCCATTTAAAAATTGAATTTTTGACTGCTTCTAGCTCGAGTCAGGAGGTTCAGAGGACCTTAAGTTTGGTACTGATCGAAAGCTCTTAGGTCCAGCTATAACAAACTAAAATTTTAGATCGATCGATGCCATAGGGGCTAAGTTACAGTAGACTCTCTCTCAAATGGGCATTTGGGGCGAAATGTCATCCGTTTTATCGAGAGATTTGGGCGTCAAAGCCTTTGTAAATTCCACAAAAAGCACTCAATTATAAAGAATCACGATAAAATAGGAAGAACTACAGCGAATTTGAGCAAATTAGCTTTATAATTAAACGTGAAAATTGTCAACAAAATTTTTCGCCCGATTGAAAAAGAGCCAATTGAGTGAGAGTTTACTGACTGTATTGAGAAATCAAAATTTAGGGGTGTTTCAAAATGGTGGAAGGAGGGGGTGGAGAGTGGATCTGATATCACCTACTTCTAGCCGCCCATCGATATTTACCCTTTGTCGAAAACCACTTGTCGATATCTCTTTTCGCTCCAGAAACGGTTCTACAACGAACGGACGAACGGGACGTCCACGAAAATTGATTTTTTGCCCATATGATATATTCGTGATCTGAGTGTCAAAATGTGTAGATCCAAAATTTGGGCCCGATTTGACGAGGTCGGATTTCACCTAGGACCACAACAGTTGAGATTGTAAAGAAGCTAAAACAGGTAAAACAGGAGCAAATATACTAAATGAAAATACAGTAGAGTTCCTCAAATTTGAGCGACGATTGAATTGAAAATGTAAAATTTGAGGTTATGAGAAGAAAGTTTTACGTGGAGTTTGAATCAGAACCACTTTTCTCTACTGTTTCCTCAATATTATCGTATTATATTAACCTCCGCAACAAATTCCATTTATTTCACAATAAATTACATTACTATATTCTCCTAAAGATTTTTTTCTTAATTTAGGGAAAGTACATTTAACATGAATTCCGTTAGATTTTTGAAAATATTGTTCAAATTTGAGGAGTGGGAAATGTCATCATACTCCCCAAATGTTCAAATTTGAGGAACTCTACTGTATCTAGCTAGACTGAGACTGGAAGTATGCCGCTATTTCGTCAATAGACAGTCTGGCACTTGGAGGAAATTAATTAAACATTACTACCTCCTTGATAAAGAGTGCATGAGAAAGCTGATTCGAGTTAGTTCTAAGAACCAAGGGTCCCCGAACTCTGGCAGAGGCTCTAGGAACCAAGAGTAAAGCTAAGTAATGCGGCCTCCTAGAAATAATCAAGCGAAAAAGGAATGATACCGGTCTCAGACGGATCACAATCACCAATACGTTACGATGATTACGATGCTCGGAGATGTGATCATGGGAACCAAGACCACAAATATATCTGACACAACCGTGGAAAGTCACAGATAGCCTTCATAACGTTTCACTATTAGCTGCGAAGAATAGCTCAGCCCCATAGGTTATTATGGGTATGAACAACGCCTTAGATAAGACGACTAAGAGCAATGGAATGTGTGAGTTCACGTGAGTTCATCGGCGTGAGTTCACGGCACCTTCGAAGTTTGAAGTATTCGCAGAGTGCAGTAAACTCTCTGGTTTAAATGAGAAATATAGTCTGACCATGTGAAAGACGAGTGATTATGAGAACTTGTGATTTTTTGAGTTTAGGGTAAGTCCATTTTGAATTATTTGAAGCTACCCATCGACATTTAACCTTTGCCTAAAACCGCTTGTCGATATCTCTCTCCGTTCTCTCTCCAAAGTGCTTATATGACGGGACACACGAGACGTCCACGAAAATCGTTTTGTAGCGCAAATGATATTCGTGATCTATGAGCGTTAAAACGTGTAAATCCAAAATTTCAGCCCGATCTGACAAGGTCAGATTTCACTTCGGACCACAAAAGCTGTGATTGTAAAGAATCTCAGCTAATAAAGAAACCTTTGACTGGGGGCAGTTTCAAAATAGAGCTTTTTCTCCTATTTTTAAACAAAACTGGATCTTAGCTCAATATCCCATTTAAAATTAAAGAACAAATCCAAGTTTGTAGCTGCCCCAATTCAGAGGTGCCCCATTTCCCCCTAAATATTTTAATTTTACGAATTTGTAAAAAATCCTCTCATCTTTGTTATTTCAAATCAAGGAATCAATGTCATTATTTCTAATAAATAAAAAAAGAAATAACTTTACTGTGAACTTAAGGAACTTAAGTATTTGATGAAACACTATTTAACAAACATAGTAATTTGAGACTGCAATTTAATCAATAATAAATTAAATTAGAGCAAAGTGCTATGAGAACTTCAATTGCAATATTGTCACATGTGTTGGGTTTCGCTTATAAAATTCTAATCGCAAATTGAAATAACAAACAATATTTTAATCTGCATTCGTGGAGGTTAGACTCTCTCTTACAACTGTTTGAAGTGTTGATAAATAGAAATGAATGTGCCAAATATACATTCCGTATATACGACTTTTTTTTGCTCAAACTCTAGTTATTGCGAAAATTGTGCTTATTTTTGGGAAGAAAAACATCAAAAAGCAAATCAAATGGAGCAAAAAAGTGCTGAAATTCGGAGCATATTTTATTTAATTTTGTCCCTCTTTCTTCTTTTAGTCTTCTTTGAATATTTAATGAATGAATCAATCATATTCAATAAACGGTAATAAGAACGATTCCCCTCGGGATTTATTCAATTATATAGAGACTTGAGATCTGAAAGTGGAGGCGGTATTTGAGAATGTGGCGAGAGAAAGAAAAAAGTAGCGGAAGAAAACTATTTCCGTCTCACTATTTTATTTAGAACAATCATAAAAAAAAATAATAATGTTTCTTCTTTTATGTGCAGAAAAAAACTCTTTCAAGATTCTCTTTAACACGGTAAATCGTCACAGCAAGTTGCGTGCAAAATTGTGCCACTCATCATCGAATATTTTCAAAAGAATGCACAAAAGGTGTAAATCACTTTGTTTCTGCTTAAAATTGAACAAAAAAGTCTTATAGAAAGTTCTTAAGAGTTTATTACCATGGAAAATCACTTAGTAATTAAATTGAACACACCTTTTGTCGTGAAAAACTTCACCAAATCACCTTTTATCAGTTTCTCACTGCCTCACAGAAATTGATAAGCAAAATGTTTTGGTGGAAGATATTATTCATGCCCGTTAGTTATGGCACTAATAAAATGCGGAAAAAGTCACCAAAATGACTCACGCTTTATTCATACATTATTAAAACACGTTCTAACTTAAAAACACAACGATCAGCTCGGAAGGTCGGAAGAAACTGAATGAGAATTGCGAAGAATGTCCAGCAAATTCCTCGACAATTCTCCCACTTTTTTTTTAATATTATCTCTCAAAGAGTTTTAACGCCAAACAGAGAGATATTAAATAATGTCGATGAGATTGAGCCTTAATCTGAGGTCAGACAAAACATCTAATTAAATCATATTCGTAATTGGAGAACACTAAAGGCAAACCCATATCACAGACCCAGTGAATCTTTTAAGTGCATCCAACTTTTCACACCATTATTCTTATCAACATTGGCAGAGCAATAAACTCAGCTGAACACTGAACGCGAAAAAAAACACAAATAGGGAAAAGATTGATTTTCTCTCTTTCGTGTTATGTCACGGCCGATAAAAAGAAATGACACATACAACTCTGTGTACATATATGCAAAAATATTACTTTAATGATAAATTTCACGCGATTTCGTGCTCAATTTGTAAGCGTGAATTATTTCCTTTTCTATTGATTGTCTCTCTCGCTCCGGATAAGTTGTTTTTTTTCACAGGGAAATCACAGAGAATACTTTAGATTATGTCACTGAAAACATGATTGTCTGAATGCTTATGCAAATGATTTGTACATTATGTTGATCGTCAGCAAACCGTCAAAACATATTGACATAGACTGATGAGGTCTCGTCAAGAGGTGAATAAGTGGCTGTAACAGTGAACCGTGCATGGCGATGGGTAAAATAATAATAATACTAATAAAATAATTTATCCAAACTCTACATAAATAGTACATCGTATGGAACTAAAAATCGGCAGATCGATATTATTTTGCAAAAAAAAGCATGTCCACGATAAAATTGTTCCAAATGA
This sequence comes from Phlebotomus papatasi, assembly GCF_024763615.1. Taxonomy (NCBI): domain Eukaryota; kingdom Metazoa; phylum Arthropoda; class Insecta; order Diptera; family Psychodidae; genus Phlebotomus; species Phlebotomus papatasi. Next base: position 52,638,856 of record NC_077223.1, read on the forward strand.
TTTGTTATTTTTATGACAGATGTCACTAGCTTCGCATTTTCGTTGTATGTAAACATTGTAACACGTGTTTTTACCTTTTTTTGGTGAAACTCTCATCAAATTCTGTTCATTTTTCACTGAAATACGAAATAATAATGGAAAAGAGAAGGGAACTGATCGTGTACACATATCTAAAAATCCTGGAATCAATTACGTGGACCTTGAAAAAGTCACAAATACCTCACGCCAGACCGTCCGGAGGGTGATTCTTCGATTATTCGACAGTAAAACCACTGCCCAGAAACCTCGATGTGCAAAAAATCGGGGTATTGGAGATCGCGATTTGGAGCAAAAAGTGATCATGCGCTACAAGAACAATCCTTCGACATCTGTGAGGGATATGGTTAAAAAAACCTAAATGTTCTCCCAGTCTTGTTCCAAAACGCCTGTTGCCTCTGTACAGATGCCATGACATACCCCCGATCTTCTGGCCAGATATGGCGTCGTGTCATTATTCAAAAGCAACCAAAGAATGATACGAGGAGAACGACGTACGTTATGTACCCAAGGAGAAGAATCCGCCAAACACTCCAAATTTCCGTCCAGTTGAAACATATTGGGCTATTATCAAATACGATCTGAAGAAGAAGACTTAACGCGTCGAGAACATCGAGGACTTCAAGAAAAAAATAGATTGAAACAACCAAGAACCGCGGTGATGATCTTGTACAGACCTTGATAGGAGGACTCAAGAAGAAGATTTGAGATCTCGCCAATCAAATACTTGAACAAAAAAATTAATATATCTAATAAATCTACAATGAATTGAAGTTTAAAAAAATATTTTTCTCTTTTTTAATATCATGTAGACTTCATTCTTAAAGCATTATTCTTGGGATCATTTTATCGTGGACACGGTTAGACACAACGACTCCTTCATATTATCTTATATTATGGTACATATATAGGAGTCGTTGTTAGACAGATCGGCATGCGACATCATTTTTAGAAAAAAATCGACAGATCGGCACTCGAAAGAACCTTGAGCGTCACAGTGACCTCGTTAACAGTGTTCGTCGCTTGGACGACAATAAATCTGGCTTAAGTGTTGCAGTTGTGTGAGTTTGAGTCCTAACAGGGTGCAAAATTCTTAACATATATTCTGGGATTGTATACCTAGTGCAAACACAATTATGCAATTTCGCATTCGCATATCATTGAGAGCTAATTTTTGAAAATTTGACTTTTATTCATAAGATTAAGATAAAATTTTGCCAGGGTCAGTTCTCCATTTCGGATTTCCGATGCATCCAGGCCACCAATTGGACCCCTTATGCTTTCCCACTCCTATTCTATCTTATCCCCTAATACGGGAAGCTGCTCTATATCACAGCTCTGTGGGCAACCAGTGCCGCTACTATATCACAGCAGCCGATCTCGGTGTGTGTTTTGGATCAGTGACAGTAAATATTTGCATCGACTGAAGTACCACTTTCATAACAAAACTCGTTCTCGCATCAGCCTCTATTGTTTTTAGGCGGTTCACTTTTTTGCTAATGTGCACCATTGGCATTTATTCATTCACTAGACGAATCCAAAGCCGATGTAACATGAGAAAACTTTTTCTGCTGTTGCTCAGCTTTGAACCCGAGAGTTCACAGTCATAGAGACACTACTCTATCCACTGATCCATTTGAGGCTCCGACTTATATTCATGGTTCAAATCGATTTTTTCGGATTCGCTACCTTCACTTTCGATACTGGAAGTACTCGGGTGATCAATTTCTTAAAACTTTGGGGTTTTGTTCTAATACGAAAAGTCATTAAATGAAACGTGGCATAATCAAAAACCATCAAAGATTAAAATAACACCTTATGTAGCACATAAGAAAGAAAATTAAACGGAAAAGTGCCACGGCTTCAAGCCTTAAATCTATCTTTTTTCTTTTGATATCGTTTTTTTACAATATTTATTTTAATGTACCGGATTTTCTTTCCATTTAGTACACATAATTCACTTTACAATTTTTAATGCAAATTTAAATGTATATGGGAAAAATGTCCATTCAGACGGACGGTTCAATCATTTCAACTGGGTGGGACTCAAACTTACAACTGTGACAGTCAGTCGGGGATCACACTTAGAATAAATATATTTTACTCATTTTATTCTCTATTTACTAGCGTTATTGTAATGTAAATTTCTTCTTTAGAGTGCCTAATGAAAAACCATAACAAATTCTTATTACTGAACAGATGACTTCAATTTTGAGTGATTGATCACTCGTACACTTTGGGATCGCGTTTCAAAATCATTTGCTAAAACAAAGGCTAAAGCATTGAATAATATATCAAATTATCCATGTAATAATTTGAAAAAATTAAATAAAAATAAAAATGTTAGCGCACAACAACTTTTGTTTTGTAAACATGTTTTTTTCATTTTAGTAATGTTCAACGTACAATACCTACAATACCTTTTGTTTGTAAACTTCTTTTTAAAATTTTCTATGAAAGTCAACGAGATGACACAATCTAATTTTCATTCACTCTCTCATTGAAATTTCAAAAACCTATTTAGAAAACAAATGTCATAGTGGGCTAGGCATAAGAGTGAGATATCAATCTAGTCATCTGGTTCACTCTCGTATTATGCAATTTCGAAAATATGTTTATAAACAAAAATTATTGTGCGCCGGGCATTATGTCTTTACAATCAGCTAATGAAAACTGTTGTAAGATTATTTACAATTCCTATCGGAATTTGATAAAAGATAATTGGAAATATTGAAGACACAAACCAATTTTGTCTTGGAAAAGAATTTAAAAACAATTTTTTTATAAATAATGAAAATAAGAAATTGGCTTCAACTTTGAAGGCCACTCGCCGAGTACTAAATTTTCAGCTAAATCTTCTTCATTGGCATGAGAAAAATAAACTGACAGACAGAAATTTTGTTCCTTTGTTTCGCTTCGCGGAAGGTCATGTAAAATTTTGCACCAAGTAGCGCACGGAAAGTTTGACATCGCATCAATTTTGATGATATTTTTCTTGATTCTTTTTCCCGATTTTAATTTTCGATGGTAGCTTCCTTTCTTAGCTAGTCACACTATACAAATATGTAAATAAGAAAAAATGTAAAATTTAACCAGTGCCAAAAATTATTCTCTATATTACTGTGACTATGTTCTATGCTGTGTTATTGTGTTTTCGCTATAAAATCAGGTTATATGCTTTTTCTTAATCATTCAATTATCGTGATTTTTATCGCTACTTATTAGACTTATTGGATCTCGAGATATCGCAATCTTTTGATCATTTCTCCTTCCAGCTTCACCCCTTTCTCTTTAATAAACAAATGCAATAAGCTGAACCTTGAAAGTCGAGACACCTACACATTCCGTCTAACACGCAATGCAACCTTGCGATTAGTTTTTTAGAAAAAAAAAATCGTTCGACTGTGATCAAATAGACCCCAATGGAACTGCATTTGACCCACACGGACCCCGAGGTCAGACTCCAGGAGGCGGAAAAGGTGTCCAAGTTGCGGGCATTGATCCCACAAGAGTACCGCAATGTTTCACCTCTTTTTTTTATGCGCACTTTTCCACCTCGCGGGGGTCTAAGTCAAAAACTTTCACATTCCACTGCCGCCCATCGATTTCCTCTCGTGGGGCTTCGTGGGCGTCACGAAAAGCACTTTGTGGGGATTAAAATGTTGACTATACAAGACGTCCCGCGACACCATTTCTTCTTTGTGTAACTTGCCAGGTAAGACAAAACACCAGGTAGGGAGGGAAAATCACAAATTTTCACGTGATAAACACTTACCACAGTCACAGAGGGTCACTTAGGGGGGTGTTTGCACAAGAAACTGGGGCACGAGTACACTAATTTTGGCAAAAATACACGAAACACCGAGCATCGAGTGACTCTCGCAAAAACATTTGACACATCTATTGTGTGTCACACCACACTGAGCGTGACGAATTTTCCGAGCAAAATGGTAGTGTTGCCTGATTGGAGAAAATGGTGAAAAGGCATTTCATCAAAAATACACCTATTTTAGCAGAATCGGTTAGCTTTTCTTTAACTATACTGCAATTTGTTATCCATGACTACTTTATTATAGAAAATTTTTTGCTGTCCTTTTCTTTTATCAAGAAAATTCAGTATTCGGCAAAAGCAACCGCCATTTTAAACTGAGCGACAAATTTTTGACAACACAAACTCACCACTAGCACTTCCTTTCTGAATCGTTGTGTGGTGAAATCAAGATGAGGTGCGTGTTTCTCTTCATATTTTTCATGAAAAACCATGGAAAACTCAAAAAATGAATTCAAGATACGATGTGAAATCCGTTACTGAATACATTTTTACAAAGTTCAAGTGAAAAATGGTATATTTTCATGCTTTAAGTGACCTAAAATTACTGTTGTTTGTAAAAGCATTCCACATGGCTCATTTTTTGAGTATTCCCATGGTTTTTCCAGGAAATCTGCCTTATGCGTGTTTATATTTAATCAGACGACATTTATAATGTTCGAATGTGTAAAAATTTGCCATAAATCGCAGAGAAATTGGCATTTTTAGGTACATTTATGATCATAACCTCACTTATTGTGTTTTTTTCTTTCCGGGTGGCAGTTCCCTCAAGTTACAGAAGAGGCTCGCCGCCTCGGTGATGGGATGTGGCAAGAAGAAGGTGTGGTTGGATCCCAATGAAGTCAATGAGATCGCTAACACCAATTCCCGTAAGTAGATTAAAAGAAAATAAAGTTTTTATCCAGAGCACTAACATAGTTCTGCTGCTTCAGGCCAAAACATCCGGAAACTGGTCAAGGATGGTCTGATCATCAAGAAACCCGTGGTGGTGCACTCCAGATATCGTGTGCGCAAGAACACCGAGGCCAGAAGGAAGGGACGCCATTGTGGTACGGGTAAGAGGAAAGGTACAGCCAATGCCCGTATGCCGGTCAAGTACCTCTGGATGCAGAGGATGCGTGTGCTGAGGCGTCTGCTGAAAAAGTACAGGGATGCCAAGAAGATCGATAGGCATCTGTATCATGATCTGTACATGAAGAGCAAGGGTAATGTCTTCAAGAACAAGCGTGTTCTTATGGAGTACATCCACAAGAAGAAGGCCGAGAAGCAGCGCACCAAGATGCTCAATGATCAGGCCGAAGCTAGGAGACAGCGTGTCCGTGAGGCCAGGAAGCGCCGTGAGGAGCGCATTGCCACTAAGAAGCAGGAACTCATGGCTCTCCATGCTAAGGAAGACGAAGCTGCTGCTGCCTTGGCCTCATCGTCCAGGAAGTAGAAAATCCAAGCCTGAATAATAAAGCTCTTTTTCCGAGTAAAAATTTCAAGTTTTTTTTTACACACCTATTGCAATCGTCTTGGATTTTGGAGTCGTCTAATTTGGCTATGATTTTTTCATAGTCACAGCTATTGTAATGGAGCAGTCCGTTCAAGTAGGGGAAAGTACCTTCCCTTCGAACGTTCATGCCTTCGAATAATGTGAATTTTCTTTTAGTTTTCCTAAGAGACTTACACATTTCTATTAAATATTAGTTGGCTTAACATCATTTGTTGATAATTCCGTGATAATTTAGTGAAAATCTTTTACAAAAAACAAAAGAAATTCACATTATTCGAAGGCATGAACGTTCGAAGGGAGAGCACTTTCCCCTACTTCCGATTGGTCTCATATTTACAGGGTATTTATTTTGAGCACTACTTATTAAGAAAATGGAAAATTAGGTCCATATGCCATATTTTCGGTGTGGAAGAAAATCTTCTGTATCACAATTTGATACATGAGGCGATCCTTCTATGATCGTTTTGCACGATTTTTTTTATGATTATAAAAATAGCTTGCTTTACCGATTTTAAATTAAAAACTTTATACTTGAAATCAAAAATTTGTCAATTTTTATTTGGGTATAATAAATATTCTGCCCATAGTATTTTAATTGTTTCATAGAATTTTCATAAGTTTACGAGAAGAAGCTACATAGAACAATAAACGAACTAGAAAATCACTTAAGAATTTTACGGGATAAAACGGATAGAAAAAACACAAATATGTACTCAAAATTCTATAATAGAACTAAACACTTTAATCTCAGGTACTGTAACAGGTGGCGACGGGGGAGGCACAGGGTTCGCGGGATTATGCATGCATATGCATATTTTTGAGATCGAGAAAAACCGCGCGAAATGGCTTTACTTTACGCATACAGAAAATTTGCACAGCCGTAGAAGATTTCTTTCGAATAAATTACAAAAACGCCGTAATATATATCGACGGTTCTATATCCATAATACAGAATGTCAACTTCTCAGGAGAGTCATTAGAAGTTGACGAATCCCTATTCTGTCCGTGTACTTGTTTCAAAAGTATCAAATATCTCGTCAGTCGTCACTCGTTCATCGGATTTCCACCAAATTTTCACTAGTAGTGGAACTCTAACCCAGGAATAAATTATCTCTCGGAGTAAAATAATTTAAGTCGATTTATAATTTATTATTGATATTTAACTCTTTCGTCTCTTTTGGGACTCTGAGTACCCAAAGCAGCATATGAATATTCTGTGAAAAACTATGATTTTTAATTATTCATAACTGATAAAAGTCTTATTCTTGTGGATGATTAAAAACTATAAGGATGTCCAAATGTAAGATATTTTTTGTAGGACCTCAATTAATTCCTAAGCTTGGATATTTTTGATTAAAAAATGGTTAAGTTGGCTTGCAGCATATGCTGCGGTCCGGAAAGAGTTAAAGAATTGTATGGCGAGCCATCGATATACAAAATTGGCGCGAATTTCTCAGGCTATTTTCCACGCAAACCATTCATATGTTATGCATTTCGACTTTGCCACCTCAAAAAAAATTGCATACCTCAAGGAGAATAAATCAAGGGGTAACTCATATTGAGAAACTCACTCTTTGCATCGCGAAACCCGAGAAAACAGAAACCCTTGTCAGAAAAATGGGAATGAGATACCCCTTGGGAAAATTGAAAAATTATTTCTCAAATTGGGTCTTATTCGTAAGACATAGACGCATAAGCGTATTTGCATAATCCCATATGCATAATGCCGGAACCCCCTGTATGAGTATGAAGGTATCAAGATCAAGGTTTACGTCGATTAAGATATTTTGAAATTTTTACACTACATTCAGTTCCGGCATTATGCACTTCGGGATTATGAGGATTATGCACCTGACGAGATTGTATACACACAATTATGCAGGTTTGCCTACTTTTGGGAGTCAATTTTTGTGAAATCATTTTTGAAATACGCTTGAATGTATACTATTTAGAGACGCGAAAAATTTGAAGACACTGCTTATTTTTTAGCATAAAACTTTAATTTCTTTTATTAAGCTAAAAATATAAATATTCTAACCATTTATAGAAGAACTCTGGCCAAACAGTACTGTTTGTTGATGAATATCTTTTAAACAGATGAATCTTTTTGCTCTGATTATACTTTTACTCCGCGCGAAATTCGTTCTACGGCCGATTTTTTCAAAAGAAATCGCCTGAGGGTGTCCAAATTTTCTCGATGCATAAAGCCATTTCACGCGTTTTTTTTCTTCGGTACCAAAAATGTACATAGTCCTGGGACTGAGTGTAGTGCAGGGATTCTCGGGATTATGTATTTTATACACTAAGTATGCAATTTGACTTACCATTAGAATGTAATTTGTGAAGTGATTTTTGAAAGACACCTCAATGTATGCAAATTTTTATGTGGTAAATTTGAAAAACAGTTCTTTAGCGCTCAAAATTGTTCCTGAAACTTATTCGAAAGAAATCTTCTATGCATATGCGAAGGTAGGGCTAATTGTTATACGATTTTTTTCGCATATTCCTAATGGAAACTGGGTTTTATCATTATGTAATTTGAATGAACAAAATAATTGTGGATCTAAATAAAATAATTGTAAGGACCAGCTTCATTTAGAAATAGACGCAAAAGTCTTATAACAATTTAGCCCCACCTCCCCCTATGCGATTTTTTTGTGTCAATAAAGCCATTTTCGCGCAGTTTTCGTCGATCTCAAAAATGTGCACAAACCTGGAACGGAACCCCTGTATTTATTTGAAAGATAAGTAGAGATGATGTTAATAAAGTCTCTGAAATTCAATAAGTTCCGTTTTGAGAGACGAAACGCAAAGAATGATTTTCATAATATCATACGTACTATTGGGCTGGGAGCTGATTAGTAAAATCATTTTTGAGACGCCTATAAAGGTATGCACGGTATGCACATGCACACTTTTTTGTACGATAAATTAAAAGTACATTTCCTATGATATGAATAAATTACATTTTTTGCATAAATTACGGCGTTTCAGTATAAGTTTTTCCAAAAATATCTCCTGCGGGTAGGGGAAAGCACGCTACCTTCGGGCGACTCAGGCATCGGACAACTCAACTTTTTTTACCCTTAGCTATTTTTTGACTATTGGATTAGCTTTAAAATATAATATTATACTGGGCTAAATTAATTTAAAACCCATTGAAAAAAAAATGAATTGCTCGATGCTTTAGTCTTCCGAAGGTAGCGCGCTTTCCCTTATGCAATTTTTCTGTGTCACTGGAATGTATTCGCGGACTTTTTTCGGTCCAAAAAATATCTCTCAAAACGGAACTCACTGTAAATGATAATCGAATAAAATATGAATATTTAAAACGGAACAAAAGTGAGACTCAGAGAGTTCCGGTTTAAGTAAAAATGGATTGAAAGAATTTGATAGGAATTGCCTACTATTGGGAGCTTATAAAATAATTTTTGAAACACCCCTAAAATGTATGCAAATATTTTTCACACGGTAAATTTGAAATACATTTCTTATGAACCGTTGGCGCTGAAAATAGGCTGAAAACTGGGGGTCGAAAATGTTTTGCATACAAAACGGCGTTTCCCCAACTTATCCCAAAGATATTTCTTGCACTGCAGATATACAATTTTTCTCTGTCACTAGAGTGGATTCGCGGGCTTTTGTTCTATCCCAAGAAGTCCTTTGAAAACGGAATTCCCTGTAAGGGAGACCAGGGTAGAATTAGCCGCCAAATGAAATTTTTCATTCCGTATAAGGGAAGAGTACCAGCGATCGGCAGTGTTCCTCGGATCGTCAGGTTAATACCACAATCTTGCTCCAAATTAAATGATTTTTTTAAAAGATTATTAGCTACTTTTTACCATTTAACTATAACAAGAATACAGTGCATTAACTCAGATTTAATTTATAAAACCAATTTTCGCTGAGACACCTGATTAAATTCCTGACGATCCGAGGTACAGAGTGCAAGTTTGCAATTACACATATTTTTTATTAATTTATTGTAAAAATTCAAAAGCACAGATATAGTTAAAGGGATCACTAATATATTAATTAGCATACATAAAAATACCAAATAATGTTTTCTGGATTATATTTTCAACTAAATATGGAGTATGTCTCTTAACATTCCGATCCGGGGTACTCTTCCCTTAATTTGTACAAAAAATGTTTGTATGAGGCTGATAAATATTTCAATGAATAGTAACGGAAGTATATATTTAGGAATAAAGAGTGGTTTCCTCAATATTCCTTCGAAGACAAACTATAACATGACTGCACGTGGCTAATTCTGCCCCGGTCTCCCCTACTGAATTTGCATTGTGATCTTTTCTCAACTTCTTATAAGTTTATTTCTAGCTATAACTCTACCTTTTTTCCTGTTTCTATTAAAAAAAAATGCAAATGGGACTTTGTATGAATTTCAGTTGCCTCATTATGAATCTTGCCTACTGTAAGCTGATTAAGCCTTCTCAGAAATAAAATACTGATTTTTCTTAAGATTCTTTTATTATACAAAAAATACGATAAATAGTAAAGGATTCAGTACACGCGATCTTGGTAGCTGTTCTCTTGCTGCTTGGTCTGCACCTGATTCACAGCAATCTGCTGCTGATGCTGCCTCATCATCTGCCCGGAACGTCTTGACGGAGCCAGGTATTCGAACATGCTGGTGGTATGCTGCGACAGCATTTTGCTGAGATCAGTTGGCATTGGATCTGACCAGAAGAAATCGTGATTGAGGGCAGTGTCTGCGTCAATCCGTGATTTCGGATCGAGCTGAAGGAGTTTATCCAACAAATCACAGCCCTGAGTATCCTTTACGTAGTGCCTCAGTCTCTCTTTAACTTTCCTGGTGTAGTTCATGGGAAGTTCCATTTTTGAATAGAGATCCAGATTCTCCACATCTGGCCACACTTCCGTCGTGAAGGACCCACACAGCTGTGAGATGAAGATGAGCTGCTGTTGCTCAGAATTTCCCTGCATTATTGGTGATCTTGTCCACATCTCAGCCATAATACATCCAGCTCCCCACATATCCACTGCCGGCCCGTAATTCCTATCCCCAAGTAGCAGTTCAGGTGGTCTATACCACAGAGTCACTACTCTGTTGGTATATCTGTTCGCTTGTTTCCCCTTTGTGATAGAAAAAGCCCTGGCAAGACCGAAATCTGCCAATTTAAGTACCCCATTTTTCGTTATCAATACATTGGCTGCCTTCATGTCCCTGTGGAGAATTTTGTTGCTGTGGATGTAATACAGGCCATTGAGCAATTGCTGCATCACCTTCTTAATCTCCCCCAAACTGAACTTTACATTCATATTGGACAGCAGCCCTGCTAAATCGTGATCACAGAAATCAAAGACAAGATAGAATGTGGATCTGTAGCGATTGTTCTGAGTCGCTTTTGTCCGACAAATCTCAATGAGATTCACTACATTCTCATGCTTCAGCAGCTGCAGAATACGGATCTCTCGCAGAGCTGTGATTGGGAACTGCATGGAAAATATTGAGCTTCCTGGAAATTATATGATTTTTTCCAGTGAATTACTTACCCCCTCCTTCTCATTGTCCATTAGCACCTTCTTCATAGCCACGAATTTGTTGTTGGATTTCTTTTCTCGCGCCTTGAAAACCTCCCTAAAGAAAAGATGTTGAAAGTGAGGTTATGACATTTTTGGCCAAATCTTTGAAAAAAGGAAATTTTTATGTTATCTTTTACAAAATGCAATGAAAACTCATTGAATACCCTCAATAGTCATAATTTGCATATTTTCTGAGGAATAATATTTTGTAATTTCTGAAAATCAGTGCTTCCCGGCTGCCACTGCCCTCTGAACAAAAAGACTGCAAAAACGCGACAATTTCTTTCCGGAAGAGATATTTTCCAGTATAATATGAATAGGAGAGGCTGTTTAGGGAGACACTTTAATATTTTTAATAAATTTAGCGTATTTTATTAATAAAATCCCGCGAGCGAACTAAAAGGCAAATAGAATTTTCATTTGATGGCACGTGTTGGTCAGATTTAAACAAATATTCTTGCAAAAATAAACTACCCGGATCAAGTAAACCTTAAGGAACAATAATCAACAAGAAGTGCTTACCCAAAGGTTCCTTGTCCGATCTTAGAAACCTTTTCATACTTCCCGGACTCATCGCAGTACGGGAAGTCGTAATCTTCAATATATTTTTGCTTAGCAGTTAGGCTCTGCATTGGCTGTGTAATAGAGCCAGATTGTGTACCATGACTATCACGACTCGAGGATGCCATAATATTTTGAATAAAAGTGCTGGAAAATTCAGATTTTCCTGATTTTTCACAAACAAACCAATATCACGAATTTCACAACAAAAGTGACGTTTCGTGACGCAAAAGAGAGGTTATGTTTTGACTTTTCTCCAGCTTCCTGTTTACAAAACGCAATTGTCCAAAAAATAAAGAAGTTTTCCAGCGAAATTCAGTAAAATAATATTTATAAGACAGTTAAAAAAGATGCCTTGGGTAGTTCGAGAAGTGATGAGAAGAGCATTAAAGGCATCCATTGCAGTTTTTCTTGGGATTATTGTTGAAATTTCCGCTGGAGAAACGCACAGTGTGAAAAAAGACTCTCCAACACCAGAAACATCCGGGAATAGCAGTGCACAACCCATATTAACACCATCGAATGCTACAACAGTGGAAGTTCCTGTAGTACGACCTGCCCATACCGATGGAGAATCCTTACAGACAGCTCTACTGGCATTTGTAGCCTTGGGCATCCTCCTGCTTTTCTTTATTGTCTTTCGCTCCTATAGACTACGGACATCACGTGCAGAGAGAAGGTATGGAGTACTGGGAGACAGAAGTGCCCAGGAATTAACACCACTCCCAATGGCTACAGAAGAGGACGAAGATGAAAGCGGTGAAGATGAACAGACTCTCTTCGACGCGAGCCACAGAAGCTTTGGAGGCGAAAGACAGCCACGTATGGTGCTCTAAGACTCTATCCAGGACACTCCAGGATACAGTGCTCGCGCTCAAATGTGATACAAATGCCACAACTCTCGAAAGATTGCGTATTATTTTGTTAACTGCAATAATTGCCAAGATTTCAGAACTAATAGACTAAATTAAATTGATTTTTTTAATTTTGCTTTTCTCATGATTCATTTCGCTTGTGGATGGAATTGAATTGGACCTGTTTTATTGAAGTTCTGGATGGTGTTCTCTGTGAGTCCGGAAGTTAATACGAAGGGCGCGGGGAAGATGGAACATAACCTCAAATTACAAACAAGATGAGATTTTCAATAGAAAAGTTTTTTCCTGGCTCCTAGGATTACTGTGATATTAATACAAATCTTTTCTTTTTCATTATATCAGAATAATTTTTATTTATTAAACTAAAGAACAAGATAAAATAAGAAATTTCTGTGAAAAAAATTAATCAGGATAATAGTGTTATACAAAACGATCATTTTGAATTAAGTAGAATTGTCAATTTTCATTTCACATTCACTGTAGTTGGCTGTTTTCATTTTTGTAAACAAGAGAACCCTGGGGGAGATCATCGCGATTTTACCATTTTCCGCACAATTTCTGGCCTGTGAGGGCTTTAAAATTTCTGTGAAACTGTGATAATAAATCGAGCTAGTACTTCTTTTGGTTAATTTCCAAAAATTTACACCAGAAGTTGAGTTTTCAAGGCGTTTTTTGTTGGGCTGCTGAAATGTCAGTATAGAGCAGGGAAAGTTTTTCTAGGGCGATTTTCTGGCAAAAATGAACGAGTCCGGGGAAGGCAGTTCTGATAGTTCCAGTTCGAGCAGTACTGGATCAGAGGCAGAAGAGTGTTTCTTGCGCTCTTGCAGGAATGGTGACTTGAGTATGGTGAAGAATATGCTCGAAAAGCGAGATGCTGGACAGTACTGCTTCGACATCAGCTGCAAAGGGCAATCCAAGAGCAATCTGGGATGGACTCCTCTGCACTTGGCCACTTATTTTGGTCACCGAGATGTGATGGAAGTGCTCCTGGCCAGGAATGCCGACATAAACGCTGTGAATGATGCTGGAGATACTCCTTTGCACAAGGCAGCATTTATTGGACGGGAAGTAAGTCTCTCAATTTCCCACAGGATGAATGACCTTTTAGATTGACACTGGACACTTTGTAGGATCTCGTAATGCTTCTGCTGCAGTTCAATGCCAATGTGAACATAATCAATGGAGAGGGAAGACTTCCAAGAGACATGACGCCTTCCAATGAAGTTGGTCAGGAAATAGCGAAACTCTTGAGGGCTGCTGAAGCCACGGAACAACTGAGAAAGGAAGGAAAACTTCTAACAGCTTCCCGGGAGGGAAATATTGAGCTTCTGAGCACTCTGGTTAGTTCTAAGCCAAATTTATTTTTTGTTTTGCAAAAGCACTAGGATTTTTTGTTTTGTGCTCTTGACAGCTGAAAGATGATAATCCGCCAAATATCAACTGTGTTGATGCCCAGGGGAACTCTTGTCTGCATTGTGCAGCTTACAGAGGACACAAGGAAACGGCCGTTTTGCTGCTGCAAAATGGCATCGACACAAGTATTCGCAACAACAGGGGTCAATTGGCACTGGATCTGGCCAGAGATGCTCAGACACTGCAAGTGTTGAGCGTCAAAGCTGTCCGGAAGGTTCAGAAAACAGCCAATCGATATGAGGGACCTCTACTAAAGCGATCGAGATTTCTGGGCTGGAAACCTGTTTGGGTGAGTAGATTATTTTTATTTGCTTATTTTTTGTCTTAGCTACGAAAATACGGAAAATATAATTTTTTTTTTGCAAAATCTCAATGCACTTTAAACGCTTTAAATCTTCATACTTAAATAACCTAAAAAAGGATAGAAATAACTTGAGAAATACACAAAAAATAATTTATTTTAAATCTAGATTATCTTTTTTATATTTTTTTAAATTGAAATTACTGAGGACCTGTTTTAAAGTAGTTTTCAAAATGCGTGAAAAGTATTTTTTATCATACTTTCTATACAGTGGCGACCAGATAAATAGCACAGTTACGGACACTGTACCGTATGCTTTATTTTTCGAAAAATTATGCTTTTAAATTATGAAACTAATAATAATAAATGAACTTGTATATAAATACATTTTGAGTATGAAGAGAAAATCTGAAAGTTCTATCAAGAAATTTAAGTAGGGGAGACCGGGGAGGTTTGGGACACTTTTTCACGTTTTGACTTTGAGACACTATTTCAAAAAATCACGATAGCGTATCATAATTTTATGCGGTCTATTAGGATACTTATGGGTATTGACTTTATAAAAAGTATTCGATAGAACTTGGAAAAGAAATGAGTTTTCTTGGAGAAGATAAAACATTTAACTTGACGCTTTGTCCCAAACCTCCCTGATATGGGGCAGTATGGGACGCAAAAGGGGATGTTTGGGACGCATTTTTTCTCGCATAATTTGCATTATTGGAGCACGTTAATTAATTTTAAATACTAGATTAAAAATATTTCTAATAGAAATAAAAATGTTTCATCTTTTATTTCATACTTAGAAATTAATATCAATTTTATTTGTACAGTAGAGTCATTTATTGTCAATCAATTATTTAAAGTATTTTCTTATTATTTTCCATCTGCCTTTCTTTGCTTTTTTTATTCTAAATATTGCAATCATGATCATCAAATTCCTCAGGCGAGTATATTATCTTAACACTTTTAGTTTTAAACTCATTGGCGGATTCCTGTTTGATTTTACGACAACTGCATGGTACCTGTTTTTTTCCTTATTTCTTTGAATTAGCTCTCGCCTGGAGAACTTGTAAAAATTGTAGAGGATATTGTTCGAGAAATTCTCGAGAAAATAGTTTTTAACGAGATTGGGCAAAGATCGAATATCCTCTGAGAAGGAATTATTGATTCCCAAGATATTGATGGTTTAATTGTTCCTGTAGTTAGAGAAATCTGCTCCACTGGTAAACTTTGCACAAGAGGAAGATTTCCAATAGAAACTGGGCATTACTCTTCATTTTGACAATAAAAATTTGCACGCCACCTACATTCTTGTCGAAAATCAACGTCCCATTCATCCCTCATTCAGGTGTCCCAAACATCCCCGCGTGTAGTTTTGGTATTTAAAACCTTTAAGGAAAAAACAAGAGCGTATAATCTCTGAAACTTTTATAAAAATATGTTCCCAGATTACACTGCCACCTAAAGAGATAGTTTTGATTATATATCGTTGATATAAAATACAAAGCGGAAATTTGAGACGTCAAAATATACAATTTTTATCAATTTTTAAAAAAGTGTTCATAGAATTAAAACAATAAAACTGAGGATATCCATTCTTTTAGTCAAGATACATCTAAATATTGCCTACGATCAGGGCCGGATTTAGAAATGTGGAGGCCCAATGCCCATTTGTGGGGGGCCCCAAAAATCTGACGTTTTCCAAAAGTGTCGCAGCTTTAACATTTTACATAAAATAACGGTATTCCGTGCTATAGGTAAATTTGAGCAACTTTAAATTTACCTGAGACCTAAGACTTTGCTTTTACTACTCGAACCGACTTGAACTATATCGAAAAAAAAAGACTACAATCCCTCAATTGTTTTGCCTATGAATCACAGTTGTAGCTACAGAGTGGAAGACCTAGACGAAAACATTTTCGCAAAAAAAAAAATTATGAAACTTTAAAATTAAAACGTATTCTCCAGTAGAAAAGGACCTCCATGTGAAACCTTAAAAATCCCAAAAACGACAAAATTTTACCGATCCTTAAAAAAACGTTATACTCGATAGAGCGAAGAAGTACCTTGGCTTGCAGGTTTAAGACCAGTTGCAGTATATGGAATTTTTTATAAGTAAAATTTTCCAATTGACCAATTGATCAGAAACGAAAATGATTGTGTCTACCTGAAGGGAGAATCTTACGATAATTTGGGCATTCAAATGGTCACTGGAAGTTAGAGACCACCGTATGAGAAGGCCTGGACTTCCGCGATGGCCGATTATCGATTTCCACTGGGGTTTTAAGGGCGCAGCGTCAATGTGAATGTCAATGTGTATTTGAAAATTGTCTCGGAAGGACCCCTGAAACCGTTGACGTACAAAAATTTCGATAAATTATTCTGGAAGTTCGAACAAGACTCGAAACCCTGCTCGAAACCGTTGCAGATATCACGCTCCGAATAAGATTTGGCTAAAAACCAACGTTTAGCTTTTCGATTTTGGAGCACAATGACTTCAACGATTCCCGGATGCAAAACTACTTGACTTCTCCAAGAGGAAAATTTTGTTGGTCAAGGTTAGGACTAAAAAGTAGCGAAATGCCGATGAGTCCTTCGTCGTAAATGGCAGGACATTCGGAAGGCTAGCTCTCGTGCAAACTACAGTAGACTCTCTCAAATTCGGGCATATGGGACCGAAATGTCAGCCGAATTAGACAGAAATTCGGGCGACAAACTTTTTGAAATGCAACGATTTTTTATTCATGTGCATATAGATATTGAGTTTACACACTCATATAATAACGTAAATTGCATGAAAATCCCTCAATAATGCAAAATCACATCAAAACTAAGACAAACCATGACCATTTGAGCAAATTTGATTCATTTGATAATCATAATCAAACTTGAAAAATGACAACAAACTTTTTTCAAATGTAACCGCTGCCCGAATTAAAAAGTAGCCCGATCTTAAAAGAGCAGAATTTGCGAGAGTCTACTGTACAATGCATTTTCTGACAGACTTAAGACCATAGTCAGGTCTAAATAAGACTGTACTGAACAAAACCGATAGTATTCTAAAATTCTCTTATTCTTATTTCAAAAAAGTTTAAACAGAAAATGAGGATACTACAGCGCCTTAGTTTGTTACACTGTTTTTTTTTTCAGCCACCCGATAAAGAAAATATGTTCTTTATGCGTTGAAAAGGCTAAAAATTAAAAACATAAATTAAATCCAATCTTGCGGAGGATTTCGTAAGTTGAAAGCTTGCTAAAGTCACCAAGAAGAATTTTTCCTTAATAAAAATTACGGGGAATTAATTAAAAATGGATTGGTAGAAGCTCATTTTTTGTAATAATTTATATTTTGTGACCATAGTAAACTTTTTAAATGTGGAGGCCCCTAAAATGTGGAGGCCCGGTGCCGTGCCCTCAGGGAACCCACCTAAATCCGGCACTGCCTACGATTGAGTATTGGTTAAATCCCATTTATTTAAAAAAAAATAATGAGAGAATCGCCTTGTCCCACGCTACCCCTGTCCAAAACCTCCCCGGTCTCCCCTATATCAATTTTAATTATTCTAGAGATAATAAGCGCCTTTATTTGGCTAAATTCGTCAATTGAACTGTTATCCCTGTCCCTAAAAGCTTTTATTTCATAAGTTTTATTGAATAAATTTTGTGCGCCGCATCACTTGTTTTGTTTTGAATTAATGACAAGATGGGCAGGGATTTTTTCTCTCTTTTTTTTCTCACAAATATTGAATTAAAATGATTTAATGTTGCATTATTCGCACTGTCTTTGGATATTTGGAAGAGTTAGTGGACGTTTTATTGAGAAATTTTACATTTTTGCTTCAAAAGCCACGCAAATGAGCAAATGAAGTTACGGCAAATGCTGATTAGAGAAAATTTTGTATGACAAACTTCCCCAAAAAATGGAAGTTACGACAAATTTTGATAAATTTTTATTAATTAAGGACACTTACGATAATTTTTGTTTAAAATAATTTTTATTGGGCTTACAAAAGTTTCTTTTTCTCAAGTACGTTTAATAAACAAAATTACGCCGATTCTAAATATGTATATATCTCAAAATCGCTAAAATAAAGTTAGGACAAATGCTAATTTAACTGACGAGTCCGCCTGGGTAATTTCTAAAACATATCTAAAAATGAAAAAAATGGCACGACACGTTTTTCAGCAATCCCAAAAACATATGGTTTTGGAGGGGCAGGGGGAAATTGAGAGGCATGCTGACGATCCTGGAGCCGACTTATGGGGGGGGGGGTCTATCTTAGATCCCAAGTCGCTATCTCTAACCGTACGGCCTCTAGATCTGACGACAGCCGGACGGACAGACGGACAAACAGCGTGACGACATTTTTCATAAATCATCTGGAACGCGAAGATTTGTTGAGAAAAATGGTCTCCGGGGAAGAAGGTGGAAATTTGTTAGGAGGGGGGGGTGTAAAAATTGAGGAATTGTATATTGCTCTTTCCGTAGAGTTCGAGCAGTAATATTTTTCGCGATTATTAGACAAATTTTGATGATATCTTCAATAATTTTGGAATGCTTTCTTTGCTCCTTGAGTTCGTTTCTAAATTTTTAGAAATATCCAGAAAGTAGGGGAGACTGGGGCAAAAGGTCACAAAACGGATATTTTATTTTTTTACAAGCTACCCTAACGCCCCAAAAATTTATAATTGGTGCAGTCTTATAGGAAATTTACTGCTCTACAATTTTGTGAAAGTCATTTTCCTCTATTGTGTAAGGAAATACATTTATTGAGCTGTTTTCTACAAGGTAATTTTGTGACCATTCTCAAAAATGCTGGGGCAAATAGTACCAGGTATGGGATATTATCATATTTTGATTTGCTTTGTTACGGGATTTCGTAAAGTAAAAAAAAATAGCTAGGTGACATATTTTTATAGAAAATTTATTCCTCTACACCTTTTTAAAACACAGTTTTCTCTATCTGAACGAGAAAAGTGCTTTTCAAGCTATTTTAGAAAAAAAACACACACAAGAGACTGCTAATCGTTTGACCAATGAAAACAAAAAGCGGCGAGATGTGAAAATGATGTTTCTTCTCGCCATGAGACGTAAGAAATTGCTTCGGTTTTGTTACTTTTTGCTCCATAACTTTTGTTACTTTTTACCCCAAGTAGTCATTTTTAATAAAAGGATTTCTGGAGAAAAGAATCTTTGTAAAATTCTAAAATAGATAGTGGTTTCGTATTGAAAGAGTTGAAATCATTTAGGGGAGGGTGGGTCAGTTTCACCCCAAATTGCAAAGTGGATTTTGAGGCTATTTTGCAAAAAAGATGATAAACAGAAGTAAAACTTTGTATATTCTGTGAACTACAGTTGGGTTTAGGGTTAATAAAAAAAATAATAATTCTTTAATTTCATTGGTCTATTGTGGAGAAATTCATTTCACTTGAAAGGCAGAATGTGTGAAAGTCCCTCATTGCGGGGCAATTTCAAGATAAATATGAAGCAATTTTTGAGAGAGATGAAACGTGTTTATAGGAAACTTGCGATACCAGAATTGATTAAAATTATTATTTTGAAGTCTTCTAAGACTCTACGACATAAAAATATAATCAAACAGAATTTTAACACTAATTAATCATACAGAGAAAATAAAAATTCGCCAAGGATTGGCAAGCCTATATCTCATTAATTGAGCATTTTCTTTGAATTTTTATACGAATGAAATGTCTTGTAGTGCTAAGCTAATTCTGTACATTGTTAGATGATTATATCGCCTTAGAACATGTCCTTTTTAGTATAACAGTTTTATAATAGTATTTTAAAGTCTTGAATTTTTATAATACTAAAAAAATGTACAATATCTTGCTGAAAACATTCTGAAAAGATATTATAACAATTAAATTAATAATTTTTAAGCACTTAAAAAACACTGAAAGATTTTTTTAAAAATTTTTTTATGAACTTTTAGGAAATACTACTTTCCATAATTTTGAACTTTATCGACAAAACAGCTACAAAACGTTTTCAATGATCAGTTTACGTTAATTTTAATTAAAAAAGTAAATTGTTAGACACTGGAAACTTCTCCGTGTGCTTGCATGAAACTGCCCCTCACGCACTTTCGGAACTTAAATCAAAATTGTCAGAACCGTCTTAGAATTCATTCAGTGCTAAATGCCTTATAATAATCATAAAACCACTGGTAGTTTAATACAATTATGTTACTTCGATAGATAAGTGCAATAGTTCAGAAATTGTTGAAAATAAAACATTACAAAAAGTTTCATTTTGATGCAGTTTTATAAAATCAATTACAGAATTCAAACGAGGAGCGTTACGAAATTAATTATTTTTATGAACATGGGTCTCAGTTATCTCTTCAATAACACAAAGGTTTTATCCCATGCCTTTCAAAGGGATAAGAAGAATATGCAAAAATTGAAACTGCCCCGTCGTTAAACTGCCCCACCCTCCCCTAGGTAATATTTACCCAGTGCATCAATTTTGGAAAATACGTAGGTCAAAATTGATAGGGTAAGTGTGCCTAATTCCGGCATAGTTGCATGCAAGCGTCAAAGTCTCAAGTTTGAAATGTAATATTTTAAATACAAATTGATTTTTTTTCATTCTTTCTTTTGTAAGAGTGTTGCTTGGAACCTTGTAAAGAGTTTACCGTCTTTATTTACTCTAAATCATTCTTAATACATTTTAAAATGAACAAAAATGTAGACATAGCTTTGGTGCCTTATTTCGGCCACATTCTTTCTCATAGTTCCTTGGCCTTCAGGAATTCTTCCAATAACTTTTTCACGTCATCACGTTTATCGAAGCTACATTTTTTGTTATTGTTTTGCATTGTATAATCTCTAGAATACGTATAACTTAAAAATTCATGGAAATTCGAGGAACAAAAAAGGTGGCCGAAATTGCAAGCTGGCTGGAATTTGGCACACTTACCCTATCTGCTGTAAGGAAAACATTTTAAAAATAGGGCTAAAAATTTCAATATTTTTTATTTTCTGAAATCCTTGTTCGAATTCTAAGAAACTTACGACTTTGAAGAAGGTCTATGGAGGCCATCACTATGGAAAAAATTTTAAGCCGCAAATGCTCTTTTATCTTGGAAGATATTGAATTTTCAAATTTTCAATTTGTGACTTTTTGCCCCAGTCTCTCCTATTGCTAAAATTAGGATATTTTTCTCGAATATTTCCCTTAGGCTGTTTTAGAGCGGGGTGTTCTGAATTATTTTGCCTCGAGGGCAGATTCTACTGTGAGTGCTAACAAAAGGAGCGACTATAAATATCTGGATAGTGCCCGTGTAACTCCACTTACTGCAGATCTCTCTTCTTTTGTGGTACATTTCAATGATGGTGCTGTCCATCGATTGAGTGTTATAAATAATGGAGATCCACCTCAAGTGGCGAGACAGGTGAGGAATTTCCTGTCTGAGAAATCTTTAGGCAAATTCTTAAAGTTCTTAACATTCTTTTCTATTACAGAAATGGATGAATGCTTTCAACGAGCATTCAGCCTATAGCTCCCACTATCTCTGGGGGAGTCATCGTCGAAAATCGGACAGTGATGAGGATTTCAGTAGTATCGGAGGGAAACCTCTGGGATGCATGACTGATGCTCTGGCTTCGGCAACTGCCAGCTTTGAAGTCCTGCAGAGGCAATTGGGTGAATGTGCGATGCTCGTTGAGGCTCTTCAGAAGAGTCTGGAAACGACAGATTCCTCAGCTTCTCTTCCAATGTCAGCAATGATGGTAAATGAAGCTATCTGCTTTTTGGTTAGTTTTTTTTTTATTTTCTTTTTATTTTAAATTTTTTTTCTAGGATTTTTTTTTTAAATGGATAAAATTTAATTATTTTTTGATTTAATATTTTGTGTACAGCGCTTCCAGCTTGTTTCGGAGACAGCTGCCAATATGCTGTCTTCGTTGCAGCACTGTCTAACACTTTTTCATCAGCAAGAGGACATAAGGGTGCTTCAGTTGAAGCAGGAACAGGAAAAATGTAGAGTACTTGAAGAAGCACTCAATGTTCTGGCCAAAGAACATCATGAACTTGAGCAATCTGTTGCGAGTCATATTTCAGAGACTGGAACCTTTCCAAGGAGTCTGAGTCACAAAAGTCCAAGGATTTATGACACAGATGACGATGAATTTTTTGATGCCTTCGAAGCGGACTCTGACACAGATACTCTGGTTACCGCAGAGTCCCTCTTCAATTCGCCTAGTGGCTCTATTCAGGATTTGGCTGTGAGCACGCGTTCCCGGACTTCTTACACAAGATCCGGAAGGCATTTACTGTCGTCAGAACGGAGAAGAAGAGCCTCTAATGATAGCAATTCATCCTCTGGAAGTAGTGATACCCTTGTGGATGGAGTATCCATAGCATCATCGTGTGGAACTCTTTTCTCTCAGGGTGGGGATGCCTATCGATGTGCCAGAGAGGAATTTGTCTACGAAGCCTCAAATTCTGCCGGGAAGAAACCTACCAAGAGACGAAAAAGTGCTGAAACAAGCCAAGACTTCAGGCAAAGGTAAGTGGAAGACTTTTTTTTTCAATATTTTTATTAAACTTGCAAGTGGAATAATTTTAATGTTCATTGCTCAACTCTATGTCCTTCTCAAGAGAATTCTTATTCTCCGCAGAATTTAATTTTGTTTGAAAGTCTCCTGAGAAATTATTTAAAAAAATCTTTTTCAAATTCTTATAGAGACGAGCACGAAGTTTATTGAATTTACAGAAAATTCAGTTAGAACAGTTTTCAAATAGAACTTTTTTCAAATGAATTTGAAACTTTATAAAAATGCATAATACGAGTAATAAAAAAGTAGATAATTTTACTGTATTCACTGAAAATTGTTTTTTTTTTTTTGGGTTTTGATGAATAAAAATTAGTTAGCAATATAAGTCAAAGCATCGATTCTATCATCGATAATGTCAGTTTGCCCTTCGAGTTTGAACACTGCAAATTTTTGGAAGCCTTGCAATGTTTTATGTTTACCGCAATTCATAAATCATTTCATTCTTTGTCTAGAAACAGAGTAGAGATAAATAAAATTGAGTTTCGCATGAAAAAAATAACGAATGATAAGACCATATTGCCACAATGTATTCCTTGTGCCTCTGACACCTCTTTTAAATGAGAAAAAAAATCAAAATTTCCGTCCTTTCTTGAACGTATCGCTCTTCTTCTTGTGATCATCGCAACAAATTTAATTTAGATTTGAGTGAAAAAAACCATGGCAAAACGTCTCAAGCTTTGCGAAGTGCTCGAACTCGTGATTTAGATGATATTCCGCAAAAGTAATTTCGGATTTTCGGATTAATTTGTAAATCATTTGAAAGATCCCCCAAATTAATTTTAAGAGTAATAAAATTGATTTTCGGGCAAAAAATACTTGTCGGTTCATTACCGGTTCATTACCGATTCACAACCGATTCGAACTGACTTGTAAATCACACAAAACATTTCGCAAAATACACATCGCAAAATCATCACAAATAATTCAATTTCGGATAAAAATTAGTTATCGGTTATGAATATGAACCGGTTCATTACGTGTTGAGAACCGATTAGAATCGGTCTCAAACATGTCAGAAATTCCAATACCTTTCCAACGAGCCCAATAATGATACTATACGGTTGAGAAATACGCTCTCGAGAGCCTTTTATAACCTTTGAGGTTGAAAACCGTCATTGGGAACGATTCAACGGTATTTTCGTATAAGGACGAGATGTTGGCCTAAGTAACCGCTGAAACATTCAAAAATGAAAAAAAAATCACGACACGTTTTCGAGCAATCCCAAAAAAAAACTGGTTTTGGAGGGGAAGGAAAGGATCGACTTATGGAGGGGTCCCATGAAGGTCCCAAGTCTCTATCTCTAACTGTTTGGGCTCTAGAAGTGGTAACGGCCGAACGGACAGACAGGCAGACGCACAGAGAGATATTTCGAAAATTTCGAAAATCGATATTTTTATTTTGCGCTCCTAACGGTGATTGAACTGTTATGGTAGTATTGTAAGGTAGAGTATAAATGAGTATGGTCAGTAAGTAAACTTGTAAGTCAGGGATCGGCTGATCGACGCCGTTATCTCCATGATCTGTTGATCGGAACTGATTAATCTCCATGATCGGCTGATCATATATTATACTGTTGTGTATGAGACTTTTACGATCTGTCGAGCAGAGGGAGAGACTAGGCTGGCGCCAGCAACAATAACCCTTTAGGGACGATAGGAACACCTGTGTCCCATAAAGAAAATAATTTTTCCTAACTACCTGAAGTTATATTTTTTTCTTATGTTTGTACGTAATTGAAAAGTAGAAGGTTGAAGGAATCTGGGATATTTTTTGCAAGTCTCCAACTGTTTGCTATATAGGGGAAGTTTGCCAAATTTCGGGCACTTTGAGTGTTATTTCGACCATGCAAATAAATTAATTAAAATTATGTATGTAATCTTCGAATAGTCAATGAATTCATTTTGGTTTCAAATATTTATTCATTTTAGGATGTATTAACACAAAGACCGTTCAATTTTAGGTATAATTTGAATTTAAATTGCGTTGTAAAAACTCAGTGTAGTAGACAGTCTTACAAAAAATGTGATAGGGTGGTGTCACCACTTCTCGCCAGTGACCCACTTCTCGCCACCTATAGCTAAATCGAAGAAAAATCATATAATACGAGTAATAAAAAGGATATCGGGAAGAAAAAGCAACGCTGAATATATTTTTTAATGATATTGTCCAAAATAATTGAGTTTGGGCCTTTTCAAGTAGGTGGCGAGAAGTGGTTATTTTTGAATGTTTAATAAAAATATATTTTTTTAAGTAATCCACCGTTAAATTTAGGGATTATTAGTTTGATATATCTATAGACAACATATCTAAGTAACTTTGTGTCAAATTTAAGTTACTTTATAATAAGGGTTTAAAAATTATAATTAAATTAATTTCAGTTTTTCCTAAAAGTGGCGATAAGTGGTTACTCCACCCTAGATCGATTGTGTTTCTAGCAGTCTTTTTATTTGTGGTGAAGTGCAAAAGGTTTTCCTTCGGTGTTTTTTTATGAAAATTGATTAGTTTTCATTAAGATTGTTTCTGTTTATGTTAATAGTGAATCAGTCTTTAAATTTTGGGTGAAATTTTCCAGCTGGATCCTGTGTTTCGTGTATTATATACTTTGTGAGCGTCTCCCCGGTGAGGAAGTGTTGCCTATTCCGGCAACATCTTTTGCTTCTCTAAATTTCTTATTCATTTTGTGTTTTTTTTCAATTTCTGAGTTCTATAATGTTCAGAGAAAAAAAAAACATCGCTTCTTTTAAAAAGATGATGTGGAAAAGGCCTTGGAAGAGTTCAGGAAGGGCAAATTGCTACGGGAATCTGCGCGTAAATTTAAGATGCTACTCTTCAGGTCTTCAGGACAAATTACACGGAAGATCTTAGGGCTTGTGGGTCATATAAATGTATTAAACCAAATATTAAACTCGTTCCGTTTGACGTTTTGAAATTTTCTATCCGTTGCGTTACAAAAGATGGCCAGAAAAAAGGTGGTCGGAATTTCACTCAAAGTGGCCGGAATACTACCCAAAGCAATTCCCATATTTTTATTAATTTTTTCAATATTTTAGGAAGTGATTTAAAGAAAACAAAGATGATAAACTAGTTTTCAAGGTTCCACACAATCCTCCCGAAAAGGAAGTACAGTAGACTCTCGCAAATTCGGCTCTTTTAAGATCGGGCTACTTTTTAATTCGGGCAGCGGTTACATTTGAAAAAAGTTTGTTGTCATATTTCAAGTTTGGTTATGATTATCAAATGAATCAAATATGCTCAAATGTGGCATGGTTTGTCTTAGTTTTGATGTGATTTTGCATTATTGAGGGATTTTCATGCAATTTACGATATATATCAGTGTGTAAACTCAATATCTATATGCACATGTCGCCCGAATTTCTGTCTAATTCGGCTGACATTTCGGTCCTATATGCCCGAATTTGAGAGAGTCTACTGTAATAAAAAATATCAATATGAATTAAAAATATTTCTTTTCAAACTGAGGACTTCGTTGTTTATATGCAACTATGCCGAAATTTGGCACACTTACCCTAATCGCTTTGAATTACGAACTCAGCTTCTTTTGCCGTCATAGAAAAAAAAACGCCTAAATTTCTCTCGCTAGGATATGAGTTGCTCGCATGAATTTTATCTCAGATGTAAATTCTCTATTTCACTGCAAAATAAAAGGGATATTCCTCAGGGAATTTTGTGTGTCGCTTCTGGGGTTGCTTTGCGAATATTTCTCGTCACATCAATGCATTAAAGAAGTTATGCCACATGACTAAAACTTAGGTCTAAAATCCGTATTATCGAAATCTCAAATTGATACATAATGGAGTCTTTGCACTGAAGTGCACTGCGGTGGTTATAATTACAGAGAAATGGATGACTGGCCAGAAAAAGTTATAGATTTTGAGCGGATATCAAATTTGTAATCTATAAGTCTCAATGAAACGTGTTTGTTCCTTCAAAAATTTTTGGCTCGATCGGACGAGGTTGTGTATCAACACCTTGAACGATAGAAGATGGGATTATATATAAAAAAATGTAAGATAATTGTTAGATTTAATCTTGCTTACTACTCAGAGTTAGAGTAATAAATCAAATTTGAATTATTGATTGTGAATGTTTTGCCTCAATGAAAATAATGTTAGAATGGTTCAATTCAATGAATTAAACTGATAAATTTTGTAATAATTTTCATGTCAAATTCTAGATGCATCTTTTATCGGAAACAACACGGTATAATAAATGCTTTTCCAATATTTAATTATTCTCTGAGTTTTTATCTTTATATCTTTGAAATTAATTACTCATTGTAATTATAACTTCTCTAAATCTACTAATTCCGACATTCATTCATAATTTTACCACTTCAATCAATGACTCCGACTGTGAGACACCGAGAGCATTATTTATGGGCACAAGTAACATTGTACAGTAATCTCCTCTTGAATCCTTTATGGTTGGTTATCCTGGAGGGAAGAGCGAGTGTTTTATGTATCATTATCACTCTGTGTCTTTTCTCGGTGGTCTTATGGATGAATGGGAAATTGTGTCGTATTTCTCCGTTCATTCTTCTTCAATGTAAGGCTTTTTAAAGGGAATATAAGGATTGTGCTAGTGAGGGTGATACACCCTGTGAAAATGGGGGGTTGTTGGGTGGTAAAAATTTTGAGAAACTAGAAATGCGTCTGCGTGGCTTTTTGTCTGATATTGTGTGACGATGTGAGCGAGAAATGTGAACAAGGAAATCGTTATCTGCTGGCTGTTCTTTTAGTCCATCGTGAGAGTTTGTGTGGGAAAGTTTATGTTGAGTGCTTGTGATCTTTTCTGGGTTCAATAAGGGTGTATACCAACCCTTTTTCTACCCACAAAGAAATAAAGAAAAAAAAAATACATAAATTTTGTGGTAGAGATAAATTTCGCACAAATATGTTTTGACTGTTCTCATCCAAGAAAAAAGTTTATTTTCTTTTTCATTGAGTAGTTTAGTTTTCTTGATAGTTTTCTTTCAATAATTTTTTTTTCTATTGATTTCTTTGACAAATATTAACCTTCTTCTCATTCCAAAAAAAAGAGAGCTATAAGTATGCTGTCCAAGAATTTCTATTTTTAAAGCACACAATCCATTTTTGTAGCGTGTCTTTTGATAATTCTCATTAATTTTTGCTAAAGACGAAATTTAAACAACAAAATCGATGCAATGGTTGATGGAAAATATTTTATATTAAGAAAAAATCTCAGAGTTTTAGTGCTGCAATCATACATTTGTGACATTTGAACTCTTACAGTGATAAAATATTAATCAGTCTCCCTCTATACAATTAAACATTGATTAAACATAAATTGGGTGACATTTTTTTAGGGCACTTTAAACATTATTCTCAGCTGAGAAAGTGCTGTGTGTTAAATCTTTGTCTTTTGTAAATGCAATTTTCTCTAAAATTTATTGAATTAACTCTTAAAAATTGTGCTGTCTTCTCACTCTATTTTCCACATAAAAGGAAGGAAATTGCTTGAATTTTCCTCTCCTTGGAAAAAATGGAACAACCTACTACTATAGGTATTACGAGTATTACAGGATAAGGGTTTTATTGCGCGTTTTGTAGTAATCCTTTACACACTTTCATGTATTATAAACGCTAAGAAAAGCGTATGGAATTTGATGCACCATCTTTAATAGAATTTCAAGTTATTTTTATTAAAAAAAAATCCAATAATAAAATGCCAAAGTACAATAATTGCATTTGGAATCGAAGTTGATATACAAAAAGTGTTAGCATAGACACCAAAAATATTTATTTTCAATTTAGAAAACTAATAAAACTCTTACCAAATAATTTATGTTGTAGGGCTATTCGGCTATCCTTTTAATTTTTAAATAATAGTTTTTTATTACAAAAGGAAAAAATACCAAAAAGGTATAAATTTTCAATCCCGAAATACGAAATAAGACTCTTGTAAATTCATCATTTCAAAGCAAATAAAAAAATGTTTGAAAAATTATGGGAAAATCTAAAAATTTACTATTTTGAGTAAAGTTTAGTAGTAAAACTAAAATTTGGTCAGTATATAAATAAAATGGAAATTATAAAAGTAGTAAAATATTCTTGGCAAAGAGAAAACCAAGGAATTTTATGAATTATGCACCATCTTGGTATTTTTGGTTTCATTTCAAGTGATTTATGATCAGTTTTTAGTGTCTCATTGAGCGTTTTGAATTATTTACTGACAAATTAATTTTTTTACTGGCCAATATAATATTTTATAGATCAAAAATATTTAATTAAATTAAAAACTGTATTTTCCAAGTACTCGTCTATGCAATTTTTAATTTATTTCAATGATTAATAACATGCAATGTTATTAAACAGGGAATCCCGGGATTAACAACTTTGCCAGAACCAAAAAAAAACGCGTGATTTTGTAATTAGTAACATAGAATGGTTCAGAGGTGTGCAAGAACAGGTTGAAACCGAACAAATGTCAAATTAATCTTGTACGTCAATGGTCAAAACGCTACCAGTTTGACATTTAATCGGGTTCAAACGATTCTTGCACACCCCTGGAATCGTTGCATAGACACAGGATATATTTTTCGGAATAGAAAATAAATTAGATGCCATTTAAAAAATAAATAAAATAAAATATATTCAATTTTATCAAAAAAAAACACTAAAAATAATGAATTTCTTTTTATCCTGAATTACTAAATAAACTGTTACAATATTTTAAAATATTACTCTTAAAAATTAAATATATTTTTAAAGTTTTTTATTTTAAATAAAGGTACATAAAATCTTTTAAAATTTACTGTGTCAAGAACTCCATACATTGTAAATTGTAATTCAAAAATGTGTGTTAGGAAGCTAAACCTGAGGTCACATTCTCGAACGTAATCAGTTACAACTGTTTACTGATTACTGTCTATTTCGTTTGTAGATTGCCTGGTTAATGGGAAATTTATCCATGGCCAAAACCAATTATCATTATCAACACATCATTTTGTATTAATCCGAGACACTTTCCCTTCTTTACTGAGTACTGAGGCAAAATTATCTTTAATATATATTAACCAGTAACTCTTCAAAAACGGTGTCTACGCACACTGGAAACAATTTCAAAAAATTGTCTTTTTAACGGATTTCGACATTTTCCTATGCAGTGATACAAGCGATTTCTCTCGAAAAGCAAACTTTGTATAATATATGTTTCCGATTTGTGAAAGCTAAAGACATTGAAGATGGGATTGTATTTATCCATTCGATTTTCTTTTTTGCAATGGTTCAATTTAAAGTATACGACTGTAAAAGCTTTTAGGGTAAATGTGCCAAATTCCGGCCAGCTTGCAATTCCGGCCACCTTTTTTGTTCCTCGAATTTCCATGAATTTTTAGTTTTTACATACTCTAGAGATTATACAATGCAAAAGAATAACAAAAAATGTAGCTTCGACAAACAAGATGACGTGAAAAAGGCATTGGAAGAATTCCTGAAGGGTAAGGAACTACAGGAATGAAGATGGCCGAAATAGGCCACCAATGCTATGTTTACATTTTTATTAATTTTAAAATGTATTAAGAATGAATTTAGAGAAAATAAACACGATAAGACTGTCTTTAAAGTTCCAAGCACCACTTCTTATAAAAAGTAACAAAAAATCAATTTGTATTAAAAATATTACATTTCAAACTCAAGACTTTGGCACTTAAATGCTACTATGCTGAAATTTGGCACATTTACCCTACTTTTGGAAAATACCCTAATAACAAAATAATTGATAATTATAGCTAATTAGTTGTAATTATTTTATTAATTTAGTTAAATAATGCAAAACTATAATATTTGGAGGAAAGATAAAATTTTAAATTCTGGACAACGTGGAAGACGCAAATTTAAAGTTCGAACAACTTCCTTGAAAATGGAAAAAAAATAATTAAGTGATCCTCAATATACCATAGAACTGCATAATATTTATTAAATCATAACTAAATTATCCAAGTTTTAACTTCGAAAATTGTTTATTTGATATTCCGCATTGTCCGATTGCAAAATCTACAGGTCTTCTGGAAGCTCAGGAAGGTATGACCAGTGATAAGCCTAGATACGCTTATGGCAGCTGAGATTCTTTACAGGGAGCCCCTCGTAAATTCGGAATGCGTGAAAATTCGATTTTGAGTTGAATTCTTTACTCGCAAAATTCAACTCACAATCGATTTTTTTCCGAGTTGTAAGCACTTCGAGTTGCATGCATTGTGAGGTGGCCTGTAAAAAATCTCAGCTACCATAAGCTTATCTGGGTTTATCACTGGTCATTTTTTTAAGTAGTTTGAGTACAGAAGGCTAACAACCCAAACAACAGAAAAAAAAGTTCATTGAAATCAGTTAATAAACATTCGAGATAGAGTCCGGTCAATTTCAGTATAGTAAGGGTAAGGTAGGGGTACAATGGGGTGTGGTAGAGAAGTGTGCAACGTACCACCAGAAAAATCGCGATCTCAGATAAAAAATACTAAAATTTCATCAAAATCGCTTCATAAACACCGAAGATATGGTCCGGTCAGGTTATTTTAATTTACAGTTCTGGTCAGGGTAGAGCGAGGGCAAAATATGATCCACCGTCGGAGAGTTCTTGACCTCAGAAGTTCCGAGATTTTCGAAAATCGATTTTTCGATCAATCGGACCTTCCATTAAATCGGATGAAAATGGGATGTTCAAAGAGTTGTAGCATTTAACGAGAGCTTTTCAAACCACAAAAATGTTTCAAATTCTGAAAATTAGTATAAGAGATTGTATACATTTTAAAATTCAATTTTTGACACCTTCTAAATCGGATTAGTGGATGGGGGTAGGCTTAAGCTTTTCTTTAATCGAAAACTTTTAGGCTCAGCTATAACATACTGAAATTTGAGACAGAGCCATGCCATAGATAGTGGCGTTGATTTATTGAGAAAAGAAATTTTGGGGGTGTTCCAAAAAGGCAGTAGGAGGGGGGGATGTGGAATGGATCTGATATCACCATCTGGACGTTGTCCATCCGATATTTAACCTTTGCGACCTTTGCTGAAAACCGATGATTGTCTACGAAAATTTCTTTTTGGCGCGCATAATCTTCATGATCTATGAGAGTCAAAATGTATATACAGTGAGACCTCGATAGAGTCAACCCCCGATAGAGTCAATCTCCAATAGAGTCAACAGCTATTTTTTTACTCTACGGACTCCGATAGAGTCAACTTTTCCATTATTATTGAACTAATAATATTGTGTGATTTTGTTCGAAATTAAAATCAGTGTTTTGGTGTATCAATATAACGTTTATAACACAAGAAAAACAATATTATAATAAAATTCGTATATTAACCGTATAATCAATTTTCGACAAAATAATTTTCTTTTCGTGATTTTAATCGTTTTGACCGCTTGAAAGTTCTTTTGCCTTTTCTCTCTTGTCTTAAGATTTTTTGATTAAGCCCTATGATCCCGTATGACGTGTTTTCCTGTAATCACAAAAAAAGAACGAATTTTGGTGGTGAAAGGGAGGGTAGGAAGGAAACGAGGATCATAATTATAATCCCCAGATTGACTTATTAAGGGGTCATCTGAAGACTCCAAGTAGATATCTTTAATCATTTAGCGCCCATTTTTCAGAATAAGGAGAAAATGAGAAAAATTGGTTTTATTGCTCTTTTTAAGAAGTTTAGAGCCATAGTTATGTCATAACGAAAAGAACAACTATCAATCTCTTCTTTCATAGAATAAAAGTTTAAAATAAAATTCTAATTAATAACGTTAATTGCATCAGAATTTTCAACAATTAAATATCTCCCGGAGCTCTTCTAAAAAAAAGTGAAAAAGGAAATCTTTAAGACACCATTTAATTATCTTAACGCATCGTAGATGGACCTCAATATTATCACATGGATAGTAATTTTCACTTAAGATACTTACTAATAATGAAAACATTCTGCTAAATCATTCCTTAATCCCCAACCTTTGCCCAAACATAACGACTTTTTTGGACTTTAGGGTGCAAAATTTATGGGTTAATTAAATAAAATATTGTACTATAGTGTTAAATTTATCAATTATCTTGTACAAACATAAAATAATAACCCTTTATATCAAAATTTCGCATTTTAATTGATTTTTTTTCGGACTCCGATAGTCACCGAATCCAATGGAGTCAACAGGCCTGCAAATAATTAGTCAGTCGCACAGTGTCTGCGGTCAAAGCCAGTCGCGCTTGCTTGTGTTCTTATTTTGCATAATTTGTCATCGTGGCTTTTAACCTGTTGAAAGGTAAAAGTTCTGTTAAAAAATCTCCAGTGCCTTTGCCCCCGGATCCTAAAGGAGCTTGTGTTAAAAGTGATCCTTCAACACTCCCTCCCTCGACCCCAAAGAGGGCGAGGAGCTCGGATGAGGAGTGCGGCCCTAGAACTAGAAAAGTTTCTCGTGAGGAAGTGCCATTTACACCATCCCCTCTTGGGTCCAGTGATAGTGATAGTGAGATAAGAGACTCAATAATCATGCCCAATATTTTTGAGCATCTAAAAGATGATGACAGTGGGGACGCTCCCGGTGCATCCAATGTTCAGAGGAGGTCATTACCTCCTCCACTCATTATAAATCATGCTGACGCAAAAAATCATGCAGTTTTGGAATGTCTGCGCAAGTTGATTCCGAGCAAATTCCACTCGAAGTATATGAGCATTGGGCTCAAATTACAACTTCTTGACAACAGTGCATATAAAAATATTAAAGACACTTTGATTAAAATGAACATCAAGTTCTACACCCACGATATGAAGAGTGAGAGTATGAAGAAGTACATCTTAACAGGTCTCCCTGAGATCAGCAGCTTGGAGTCTGAGGTCATCTCAGAAATGAAAGATGTCTATGGACTTACACCGAAGGAAGTGAGAAAAATCCCGCCAAAAAATAGGCGATATTCAGATGATTGCATCTTAATAGTTATTTTTGACAAAAATGGTCCAAGTCTTAATGACCTACTTAAGATCCAATACATCTACAATGTAAGAGTTAAATGGAGCCACTTTAAGCCAAAACCCAGAGGTCCCACCCTCTGTGATAAATGTTATCTCTTCGGCCACGGAGCCAAAAATTGCTTCATGGAGGTTTGCTGCAAACGGTGCAGTGGCCCACATGGTGTGGATAAATGTCCTTTTAAAGCAAAGTTTAAGTGCCGAAACTGCGAAGGACCTCATGCTGCTGATGATCCCGATTGTCCGGCGAAAACGAAATTTCTAGCTATGCGACAACGGTTGAGCCAAAACAAGCGTAACCCCCGCTCCCGTAGATTTTCTTCTACCTATGAAAGACAACCAACATCGCGTAGGAGCTCCATAGTTCAGGATAGACGTCCACCACCACCCACCGCGAGAGACTTTCCTCGCCCAGACTTTTTGACTGAGCAACCTGCTAGAAAACCAGAAGGCGCTTGGGGCGGCAGAGACTTTGATCGACCATTCAACAAGTCTGACAGCAACCTATTTACTGCACAGGAGATCCTTGCTATCTCCAAAGAGCTCATCAGTGGCCTGAGGAGGTGCAGGAGCAAGAGTGAACAACTGGACTTAATGTTCACCATTACTGTCAAATACCTGAATGACTAATCAGGAACCATGTCTAAGTATCATGTTCTGGAATGCCCAGAGCATCTCGAATAAGATATCTGAATTTTCTCAATTTTTATATCATAATAATATTGATATTGCTCTTGTTTCAGAGACCTGGTGGAGTCCAAAACACTCAGCGACCTTGCAAGGATACTCTATTTATAGGAATGATAGAGATTTGAAGATTGGTGGTGGCGTTGCTGCCATTCTTAAAGAAGGCATAAGACATAAAGTATTACCTGTGCCTAACACTAAAGTTATAGAGGTACTTGGAATTCAAATTTTTGGGCATAAGATATTTACAATTTATGTTGCATATTTTCCTGGGACTCAGTTGTCTCCACAGAAATTGACAGATTTTAAAAGAGATATTCAATTACTGACCTCGACTCGGGGGGATTATATTATATGCGGAGACTTTAATTCTAAGCATCGCTATTGGAATTGTTTTCGAGCTAATAACGCTGGTAATATTTTGTACAAGGAGATGATTGACCGGAACTTCTTTATTTTATTTCCATCAACCCCTACCTTTTTTCCTCACCAGGCTAACAAAAATACTAATTCTACGCTGGATCTATGTCTAACAAATAATCCAGAGCTTGTCCAAAATATTCAAACCGCTCAAGATTTATCATCTGATCACCGTCCTGTAATATTTCTAAACTCCTACGGACTAAACCCTAATCCAACTACCAGCACTAGCAGCTTCAATTTCGATAAAGCCAATTGGCGTAAATTTCGTAAAATTATATGTTCCGAAGTTCAAAAGAAGTTTCCTTCTAAGATTGGTCTTATCTCTACGCAAAATGATATAAACCTTAAAATCAATTCGTTCACTGATATAGTCCTGTCAGCTTCTAAAGAAACCATTCCTTTTGTTAATAATAGTAAATCATTTCAGTCACCCTTGCCGAATCATATTTTAAATTACATTTCTTACAAAAATTCTTTGCGTGTTCGTTGGCAAAGAACTCGTGATCCTTTTCTTAAGCAACAATTAAATCAATGGAATTGTTTTATCAAAAATGAAATTAAAGAACATAGAAATAAGCAATGGAACCACCGATTGTTCAAACTTAAAAACAACAGCAAAGATTTCTGGAAAATTACCAAATCTCTTAAGAACCGGAACTCTCAAATTGCGCCATTAAAAGTTGACGACACCTGCATTTTAGATGATGCAGATAAAGCCAAAATTTTAGGTAAACAGTTCGCCAGTGCACACAATTTAACATCAAATACCAAAACTGATCCTGGGCTCGAAAATATGGTCCAAGCGAATGCTAAAATGATAAATTTTATAAAATCTGATCCATCCGAAATTGACTTACCTACCACCAATGAGCTCCGTGAACTTATAAAGGAACTTAAACCCAGAAAAGCTCCAGGTCCAGACAGTATTTTTCCCAAAATGATCAAAAATCTACCTTTGAATGCCATAAATTTCCTAACTTCAATTTTTTGTTCCTGCATTTTATTGGGATATTTTCCAGTAGCATGGAAACAAGCTCGGGTTGTACCTATCCCAAAGCCTGGAAAGGATCTTTCAAATCCAACTAGTTATAGACCAATCAGTTTGTTAAGTTCTTTAGGTAAACTCTTTGAAAAAGTCTTACTAAATCGCCTAAGGCTAATTCTTGATAGCAAAGATATTATTCCCAAGGAGCAGTTTGGATTTAGGCCCAATCATTCCACTGTTCACCAGTTAACTCGAGTGAAAAATATAATTTCGAAATCTTTCCGAGATAAGAAGTCTACAGGAATGTTGTCATTCGATTTGGAAAAGTGTTTCGACACGATATGGCATGAAGGCCTGATCTATAAAATGTCTAAGCTCAAAATTCCCTTTTATTTAATCAAAATTATCCATTCTTTTCTTATTGATCGTTCTTTTCAAGTTAAAGTTCGAGACTCCCTATCGTCTAAGCAACTGATTCCAGCAGGTGTTCCTCAAGGGAGTACCCTCAGTCCTACCTTATTCAACATGTTTGTACATGATTTACCATCTATATTCAAGAATTGCCATGTTTCTCTTTTCGCAGATGATACGGCAATTTTATACTCTTCGAAGAATCCAAACAAAATCATAAATTTCCTAACCCTTAATGCTGAGAAATTTGCTGATTATTGCAGCAAGTGGAAACTAAAGTTAAATGCCGACAAAACGCAGTCAATCTTCTTTACAAAAAGGAAATCTGCCAAATTTAAGCCAGAACGCCCAATAACTTTTCAAAATAAAAATATCCAATGGTCCTGTAGTTTAAAATATCTTGGCCTTGTTTTTGATCCAACTTTAACTTGGAAAGAGCATATCCACCATTCCCAGGAAAAAGCGATAAAATGCATCAAAATTTTTTATCCTTTAATTCATAGAAAATCTAAACTTTCAGAGAAAAATAAAATGCTTGTTCTAACAGCCATTGTCAGAGCATTCCTTTTATATGGTTGCCCAGTTTGGGGAAATTGTGCTAAGACACACATCTCTAAACTTCAAATTGTACAAAACAAATTTTTGAGGTTAATACTAAATTTACCTATTTTCACTCCTACACATTGGCTACACGAAATAGCAAAAATCGAAACTATTGATCATCTCGTTGTCAAAATTTCAACGACTTTTCAGGAAAAATGTCACAGTAGTGCGCACCCTATTATACAAGATCTTATGGTTATGGACTCCACCTCGTCTTAATTCTTATAAGAATACAGTTTATGAAGTTTTTATTCCTAATTTTCTTCTTCACTATTTTTATAAACCAAACCTTGTATAATTCATGTTAAAACTTTTGAATATTGTATAAAGTTGAAAAGTGTAGTAACACTGAACACTAATTTTATTGTTAAAAAATGTGTAATGTTATCAATATAATTTAGAAATAAATCGTTGTTGAAAAAAAAAAAAAAATAATTAGTTGACTCTATCGAGGTCCCACTGTACATGCAAATTTTGAGCCTGATCTGAAGAGGTTGTATTTCACCTCGGACCCCTCAGAAGTTGAAATTGTAAATAATCTCAGCATAATAAAATATCCGTTTAGCTATACACCTTACTCAAGCGAGGTTTCCGTAGGTAGGTTTTTTCGGATGGTGTTTTTATTTTGGAAAGTTTTACGAAGCGTGCATGAAACAGAGGTAAAATGACATTTTCAATGTGCTATTTCAACAACTTGTTTATTAAACAAAAGGAACTGTGCATAATTTATTTAACTGTGGAAGTAGAACTGAGAAGTGTTTAATTTAAAAGGTTTTCCAGAAACTCCAATTTGTTAGAACGATACGGAACCATTTATTTCTAGTGTTTACCTTTGGGACTCTTTCAGCAAAATACTCTCTAAAAAAACATGTTTTCAAGAGTTTTCTTCTGCTTTTCCCTCATTCGAATGAGAAGAATTAATTTAATTTCCTGTTAAATTCTTTCGATGAGAGCGCGATGGTGGAGGAGAAGTTATAAGAAAATTGAAAGAAATTTCAGAAATATTCTATGGGATATCATTGAAATTCTTTTGCACGACTAAGGTATTCCCTATAGTGAAACCTTGACCTAGTAAAGTCCATTACATGAATTTCTCTTACTATATATCGAACGTTTGAAGGGGAAAGCATTTAGGATTTTTTTTCTCTTGAATGGAAGCTTTTCCACCTTTTTTGTGGTAAAAAAGTATATATTATATATATAACCTGTCAGAATGCTCCATAGATTTTTTTTCAAAGGGAAGTAGGCAACAGAGTTTGTCTATAATGCTTTCCATTAAGCAACATCCTTATCTAAAAAGAAAAAAAAATAATTCGCTAATGGACTGTAAATTTTAGAATTTATTTTTGAAAGATGCGGAACAAAGAGCTTTTCTGCAAAGTTTTTGTGTAATGAAAATCGCAGCCATGAAAATGTAATCAGTGTTCAGAGGTGTGTGTAGATATTTATAGAATTTCTTGCAACTTCTGCTTCTAATTTACCTCTCAATTGGAACTTATTTGTTTTCTCGAAGGGAAATTTCTTCAAGAAACTTCTCCCAAAATCTCCCATCGTTGTAACCTCTTTTGAAAAATCTTGTATGGGAACTTTGCCTCATTTTTCTTCACATTTATGAAAGATACAATTTAAAAGCCATTTATTTTCTTTTTTTTTACTTGGCAATTTAATTAAAAGTGTCTTATTTCTTATTCAAAATGCTAACAAGTCTCATTTATATTTTCTGAGAAATTTCATTTTATTTCAGGCAAAGATGATGACTTCAAATATTAAGTATATAAAAAGCTTGTCCTGAAAGGCAAACTATTTATTAATTTTTAATGGTGATATCGATCAAAAAGCTTTTAATGTAACCACATTAATCGTTATTCCATAAGATTTGACACGATAAAATTTATTATACAGTCACTATATCAATTTAATGTTCATGAATTGGGTGGTGGGTGATTTTTGGTCTTTAAAAAAAATAGCACACGATTAATGATTGATGACGTAGTTGGGGTGATTGCATAATATATGTGTTGCTCCAGATTTTGCACCCGCTGCTTTTGGCCCTTTTCGGGGAGTACTGTGTGCTGATTGGCTCTCATGGGTTTTGAAATGTTTACTCTCATACAATGCAATTGCAAAGCATCCAACCAAATCTAAAATCTCATATCGCAAAGCTCTAGAGTCCCAGGAAGATTGATAAATATTAGATTAGAGATTTTTCTGGTATTAAAAAAAAAGAGAATAAAAAATACATAGTAGCGAATAAACTGCCTTATATGTTCGAAAATTATCTTTTTTTTATTTAAGGGAATGTGAGAAAACTTGAAGAATGTCTAATCAGAACATTTTTGTAGCAAATTTTCTGCATTACAACTTTCTTGAAAACTAGTTTTATTTTATGCCGAAGGGTAACAGTATTTTTTAGTTATTTTCCAAAAGCTGAAGTGAAATGATAACTTTTCGATACTATCGAATCGACAGTATCGATAAATCTATATTTGTTAGATTAAGTAAATCTCGACTTTTTACGCATTTTTGGATCATTTATTATTACATTCCTAATAGAAATTAACTGTCGATAAACTACAAAAAGTGTAGCTAGGGTAAGTGTGCCAAATTCCGGCCAGCTTGTAATTTCGGCCACCTTTTTTGTTCCTCGAATTTCCATGAATTTTTAGTTTTTACATACTCTAGGGGAAGTGCTTATAATTTTGGACAGTCTGCATATAAGCATCGATATCCTAAGTTTGAAGTGCCATATTTTCAATACTAATTGACTTTTCTTGTTACTCTCTTTTCAGAAGGATTGTTTAGAAACTTGGCAAGCTATTTATCATCTCATTTTTACTAAAATTAGTTTTAATACGTTTAAAAATGAATTGATATGTAGAGGTGAATTTGACTCTTATTTTGGACAACTTGGTTATTAATTTTTACAACTTGTCTGTAAATTTGGACAGATAATCCCGCCTCAACAGGATGCCCATTGTTCTTTATTTTATGAACCAATCTTACCAAGTCCTCTTCCTGGTCATGTAAGGGAAACGTGGAATGTCACAAGAAGCCCAGAAACTTTCCATATCATTCATTAAAGTGAGTTGACTTCGGTACTCCAAGTACGTGCGGATTCGCTCATTCCCTGCCCTTTCCGGGAGCCTTTCAAGGCATTTCTCACTGCATCTCTTTCGTAGAGATGATGCTCCTTCATTTCTCCAGGCATTTGTCCAACCTAGTCATCACAAAAGCTAAAACTTCACGAAATTTCGTGAGAAAAACACCTGTCCAAAATAAGAATCATCACCTCACTGGTGAATGTCTTAAAAAATTTCCCATTTTTCACACGAAAAATATAATTCACAAGGCAAATCTCACTTCAGGTCAAATGTACAAATCATCAGTAACGTGAATCAACACAATATTCAATGAATGTTCAATAATATCACTCAAAAACAGCGAACAAACTTTGTTAGTACTTCACCAAAACTAAATAAGACTGAAGTAAGCCACGAAGTTCTGTCATATTTCTCGTAAGCAATTGCTCACACTGAATTTTCAACAAAGCAATTTCAACTCAAATCATATTCAAATTTTAACGTATTTAGTGTTAAAATATTCCAAAAAGAACAAATATTTAGATAGAATTCATTATTCATCAAATATTGGAATAAAAATCCATCATTTTAATCAATTTATTTTTAGTGTCCAATGTTATCCTCAAAGTGTCCAAAATAAGAAACTGGACAAAATTAGAAGCATTTCCCCTAGAGATTATACAATGCAAAAGAATAACAAAAATGTAGCTTCGACAAACGAGATGACGTGAAAAAGGCATTGAAAGAATTCCTGAAGGGTAAGGAACTATGGGAATGAAGGTGGCCGAAATAGGGCACCAGAGCTATGTCTACATTTTTATTCATTTTAAAATGTATTAAGAATGATTTTAGAGTAAATAAAGACGGTAAACTGTCTACAAGGTTCTAAGCAACACTCCTTAAGTAGAAGGAATGAAAAAAAATCAATTTCTATTAAAGATATTACATTTCAAACTTGAGACTTTGGCGCTTGTATGCAACTATGCCGAAATTTGGCACACTTACCCTATCATCTAAATTTTCCAAAATCGACAGTCGCTACTATCGAAAAAAAAATTATCATGACGTCCCTGGTTTTGGGAAGAAAAATCTATACGCTGGTTAAGAGGCGAACTGGAGACGTGGACCGAGAACGTCACGCAGGATAGGATTTCCTATTCCATATCTTCTGACACATTTTAACCCAAGTGGTCATTACTGCTCGAACTCAAAGAAAGAGCAGCTATATAATCGTCTTTTTTCAACTTGTCACCATCCTGGAACTTAAACTGGGAAAGATATCAACTTCCGGTCTTCGATGACCCCCCCCCCACATAAATGGACATTAAAGAAAAACTATGAGAAACAAAAATACAGGAAAATAAAAAGTTAAAAACTAAAGAGAAGTTGCTAATCAAGCAAGCATAAATGAATTTCTGAATTTATATAAACGAATTTTTGGATGAAAATCTCTTTGGAAAATTCTTAAAAGGACAACAGATTAGGGTAGGGGTGAGCAAGAACCGTTTGAAACCGAATAAACGTCAAAATAAGTTTGTCCGGGTAGCGTAATTCAGGATAAAAAGAAATTCATTAGCCGTACTCACTATGGCGTTGTTATCTCGTAATCTCCGTAATCTGTTATCTTGTTATAATTTTTCATTTATAAAATACATTACGAGAACATAACGAGATAACGATATTACAAGATAACAGCGCCATAGTGAGTACGGCTATTATTTTTAGTGTTTTTTTTTTTGATAAAATTGAATATATTTTATTTTATTTTTTTTAAAATGGCATCGAATTTATTTTCTATTGCGAAAAATATATCCTGTGTCTGTCTATGCAACTATTCCAGGGGTGTTCAAGAACCGTTTGAAACCGAATAAACGTCAAAATAAGTTTGTCCGGGTAGCGTTTTGACCATTGACGCACAATTTTCATTTGACGTTTGTTTGGTTTCAAACGGTTCTTGAGCACCTTTGGATTAGGGGAAACTGGAGAAGAATTAGTCAGCAATAGAATTAGACAGAAGTGTGTTATAGTGTTTTTTCTTATAGAAAAAAATATTAGGCAAACTACTATTTGTTCAGAGTAATTAACTCCCTACTTGTTCATTAAAATATTTGATTGATTTAAACAAGTCTTTTATAAATTGTAAGCATAAACAATTTTTTGCTGACTAATTTGAAATTGAAATTTACTTTTTTTTTTAAAACATTTTTTACTTTATAGGATTAGGAATTTTAAATTTATCTGCTTGTTACTTTTTGCCCCTTTTTCTCTTAGTTCATTTTTCAGCAATATGGTTTTTTTTCTCAAATGCAATTCTTCAATTTTTTGGTAGCATTTCCTAATTCCCTTTACTCATAGAATGCGAAATAGTTATAATTTTGTAGTAGACTATGGAATAATTAAACTCTTTGGCTGTAGAGGCCAAAAAGTTTCAGATATGGACTTCCTATTCTTGGGACTCTCCTTTCCATTAACAAGTTATTAATCCAATAGAACATTGTACCAGAAATATTGGAGATAGTATAATTCATACTTTGAAATTATAATTCCATACAACATGCGAATTTCATGCGAGATGCTAAATATCAAACACGCGTCCTAATAATCACTAAATTTAAATTCTTTATTCTAAATCGTTACAATGACTATTTATTTGTATAGTGTTACTGTCTAAGAAAAGAATTTGTCATCAAAAATTCAAATTAGAAAAGATAATGGAGGAAATTATTAGCAAAATCGATGCGATATCAAACTTTCTGTGTGGAAATTTTGTGCACAAAATTCGCATATCTTCCGCGGATATTCAGTTCATTTCACCCTAGTTATCTCAATTCAGAGTGAAATCATATTGATTCCTATATTTACTTTCGCCTTAAATAAATTCTAAAGAATAAAAAGAAAAACCTAAGATATGATATCTATTTTGAAATTTTAAAGCCAGTATCTTTTAATGTGCTATTTTTTCACTAAAGTAACTAAACTTATTCCATTTTACGTTAATGTAAGAGCCAAATTTTCTATCCTTTTTGGTACGCTTCTTAATTATACATAAATCTGAATTTTTAAGTATTTTTTCCATGTGCCTCTATTAACTCTCTGTCGAGATTAATTTCAACAGTAAATAGGTATAAAAATTTCATGTAGTGTCCGTAAATTATACAGGCAAAATGTGCACTTCATACAATTTAAATATGGACAGCAAAATTGAAGCGACTTGTCGTTTTTTTTATGTAAATTACTCAATAAAAAATTAAAATATTTTCCCCGAAAAAAAAAGCTAGTTGAGTACCATCAACTATGGTCAAGGTAAAAATTCCATGTTTAGTGCATCAGACGTAGTGAAAAATTGCAATTGTTTGCGTGATATTTGACTATTAGGCGATTTTTCACGCTAATTGTGTGCTTTCTGTGAAAATTTTGGAATGAGAGGAAATTTATTCATTTTTTTTTTACTTTATTTCTTTTTTTCTGAACTTGAGAAAAATATCATTTTGTCGTCTTCTATGTGGATATTTTTGAGAGATAATTGAGGAGATTGCGAGTGTCTGTTGAGTGGGTCTGGCTGGAAAGTCACGTGGGTTGGAGATACTCAATGAGGTTGACTGGGAAGAAGTCAAGAAAAATTAATCAGAGAAAAATCTAGTGGAAAAAATTAAATTTGTGAAAAATGGCTGAAGGAAATCAACAAGATGATTGTAATGACGAGAAAAAAGCATTACAATACAGGTAGTATTACATTTCCTCGAGCAAATATTGATTTTTCATTGAAGGAAAAAAGAAAATGTTTTCCTTGCTCAATCTTTATCTTGGTACCTTCAAATCTTTCCCATGACCTTTAACACACACGTGTTTGAGAAAGAAAAATAAACCCCCAAAATTCGCCCAAGGGTTGATGGGGAAAAGTGTATTTTGTAAGAAGAAATACTAAAAGCAAAAGAAAACCCAAGATTTTAATTAGGTACAAAATTCAGAAATTCATTCTTCAGTTTGCCAAAAAGCTCTGCACAATGCACAGGAAACACAATGGAATTGTTGAGAGTTGTGAAGGATATTTTGAGGGAGGGAGAATTCAATTAGAGGCTGGCAACTTGTTGGGATAGCGCAACACATGATGGGGGTTTACACAGTTCAAACAAGAAAGGCGGCTTCTGAAATTCAATTTAGTTACTCTTAAGATGTCCCTAATTTTGGGAGGGAAATCTTTTAAGGCGTTCGAAGGAAGGAACTTGACGATTTTAGGAAACGTGTGATACAATTCAATATTCTTGGATAATTTAATCTCAATGGGATTTGTTTTACCCCTTTTGACACGTCCTAGAAACCTCTATGTGGGGAGCATTTCTTAAAAGTCAGTGTTATAGTAAAATAAGCTTTTGTAAGTGAGATTCTCAACGTGATCCAACTCAAAATGCATTTATACATCACTCAAAAAAATAAATAAATAAATAAATAAACTCAAATTTTTTTTGGACTGAAATAACGAATATTATGCCCAACGCACAATAATTTTTGTTTTGTAAACATGTTTTTGACATTTCAATGAGAGTGAATGAAATCTCAATCTAGTCATCTCGCTCACTCACATAGGCAATTTTAAAAACATGTTTACAAACAAAAGTTATTGTGCGTTGGGCATTAACGTTAAAATTTTTAACAAACGGACAATATGGGCAGAAATGTATGGGAGCTGGTCCAACCCTTTCGCCAGAGATGGGACTAGGCCCATTTTGCAGGTATTGGTGTATGACTTAAAAATTACCGAGAGCCGAGTCAAAAAGAACTGTCAATCCTTGGGAAATTAACGATATCCTTCTGAAAATTCGCAACTTTGACAATTTATTACTCAAAAATGGCTTAACCCTTTAAGGACGATTGCAACACCGGTGTCCCATAAAGAAAATAATTTTTCCTGACTACCTAAAGTTATTTTTTTCCTTATGTTTGTACGCAATTGCAAAATAGAAGGTTGAAGGAATCT
The DNA here is from genome assembly GCF_024763615.1 of Phlebotomus papatasi. Lineage (NCBI taxonomy): Eukaryota > Metazoa > Arthropoda > Insecta > Diptera > Psychodidae > Phlebotomus > Phlebotomus papatasi. The sequence continues at coordinate 52,683,670 of NC_077223.1, forward strand.
AGGATAATTTTTGGAAGTCTCTAGCTATTTGTTATATACCGTCGTTGCGGGTGACTTTGCACGTTTTTTCGCTATTTTTCAACTTTACCCTCTAAAAGTGGACAGTTAAAGTGAAGGGAGGGGGATTAATGGGTAAAATTATTTGTATTCAGTTGTTAATGAATGGATTTTGTGCCACTAACATTATTTTTATAAAATTTTACTATGTTTAAAAAAATCAAGAAAAAAGGCTTGCACTGGGGATAAGGTGCGGGTGACTTTGCACTTTTTAATAAATACTAAAAAATCAACAATTTCTGATAATAAACGACAATGAAGATCTTCAGTTCTTAAGGGTAAGATGCACGAGATCTACAAGATGACGTGGTCGCCATCTTGATTTGACGTTTCTTTCCGCCATTTTGAATAACTGTCAAACCCTAAAACTAGTCCGATTGGGTTGAAATTTTAGTATGTTGTTGTAGCTGATGTCAAGACCTTATCAAAACGTAGCTATGTTCCAATCTACGTTAAGTGTTTACCTAGATACAGAGGCTCAAAGTTTTAAATTTTGTAATACTCATATTTTGGCGGTCTTTATTTTTTAATCTTCAATATTTGAGACCTAAACGAAATGCCTCAGTAACTATTAAAAATGATTGAGGCTTTTATTTTATATATTTATTTACTCTAACATAATTGAAAAAAATAAACGAAAAGCGCATTTAATTAATTTTTTATTTTTCATCTTTGCGAAAACAGTTTTTAAGATTCTCAAATAATGCACTGTTATAAACAAAAACATTACTTTTCTTTTTGTTTGTTTGTTAGATCTCATCGCCTAACGATAGCGCTGCCTTTTTTGTGATGGTTTTGATAAAACAGGCTCCCTGTAATTCTGTATTCATGAAAATGTCAAAATTTTAAACTTGAAGCCCCTATATCCAGACAATCACTTGACCTAGGTCGGATTTTATATATGTTCTGAAAAGGCCTTGACATCAGCTAGAACATACTAAAATTTCAGCTCAATCGGATGAGATTTTTGTTTTGACAGTTATTCAAAATGGCGGACAGAACCGTCAAATCAAGATGACAACCATACCATCTTGTAGATCTCGGTCACTTTATATTAAATTCCCACAAAATTGGATAATTTTTAACCAAATACTTCTATAAAAAAGCTTTAGAAAGACCATTATATGCAATTTTATAACATAAATCATGCGTTCTTAGAAAGATAATAGAGAAAAAAAATATTTTAATAAAAATAATCAACAAAATCGAAGTGGATTATTCTAGCCAGATAAATTTAGATTGGATTTGGGCAATTTACTACTCTGAAATCGATTTTGGAATTGCACCTTCAGATAACTTTTTCACGGAACCGTTTTTTGACAAAATACCTATATTAGCATTTCATTGACTATTACTGAAACTACAAGAATCCTTTTAGGGATCATTGTACCTTACTTGGTACATAACATATCCCTATATACTTTGACATGGTATATCGGATCGGCAAAGACCACCAATAAATGCTAGAATTTATGAAAGTCTTACGGACAGCAGAGTGCAAAGTCACCCCGCGAGTGCAAAGTCACCTGCAACGACGGTAGTAAATTTTTGAGCTAAAAAATGACGAATTTTTAATTTTTCATAATGAAAATTAATTTTAGATATTTTTAATACTTCCATTTTTTTTTTAGCAAAACCGTTTTGGGAAAAGAAACTACAATACTCAAACATAATATTTTTCATTAGATTGAAAATTATCATTCATTAGTATTGTCAGAAAAATTACTTAAATTTTTAGGCTATCTTTGTTCCTATCGTTCATAGAGACAAAAAATACACAAAATCAGATTCTGTTGTCTTTTACTGGTTTTGTTCATTGGTTTCATTTTTATTGCTGATTTTCGGTCCGCGAAAACTGTCTCGTCGTTAAAGGGTTAACCGATCTTAATGAAATTCGGATCAAAGTCGATATATGACTTAAGCTTTAAATAAATATTTTCAGATTTTCTCTCTGACTGCTCCATCTGGTAGCTCCCATACAAACTAATCATGTTTTAGAGAGATCGAGCATTACAGGACAACAAAATGGTGTATCTTGTTGTATCTTGAACATAAAACCCGAAAAAAACTTATAGTCCATCACGTCAACTTTTTTTTAGATATTTTAAGAAATGGGTTGAATTACTTTTATGAAACTTGCTTTTTTTAAATAACAGGATATCGTAAGTTGTTGGCGCCAAAGAACGTTTTCTAAACGAGAACTGAACTTAAGGATTATTTTTCTAAAAAAAAACCATATCCCTATCCCTCCATTTTTCTTGGATCCAGATTTTCCTCAAATGTCTTCGAATATTCTATAATTTCGTTAAAAGCATTGCCTCGATTGCATCCTTTGTTGTCTTTAGAGAAATATTCTCCTTAAAAATGGAGCTAGGATTGCTGAACTTCATAGGGTTGTAAAGGTACCATTACTAAAGAATTTTAGCAAAAGGTTCTGAGTATAATTAATTAAAACATTTTTTGAACTTGAAAAGATAAAGATATGGTTTGTTCTAGGAAAATTTTCTTTGAGTCCTTCTTTTCAAATTATTCTGAGAAACGATCCATATATGATTAACCGTTATTGTAAAAAAGCAGTTTTGCAAAGAAATCATTACAATTCTTATGTTTTATGCTTTACTGCTTTTTCTACATACTTTTGGGGTTGGTCCTGGAACAAAAGTTGTTACCTTTGCCAATACCTATTCGATGGTATAGGTCTCATTCGTGGCGAAAGGTTGGACCGTTTTGTCCATTGTCCTTTATAATCAAATCTTAGTTTCAAATCGCGACATTATTTACATAAAACTAAATATTTGATCCCATAAAATATTTTGGTCTCGTTATGCGTTGATTGAATGACCAAATTTTTGAATGTTTCAAACACGTTTATGATTAGGCCTGGTTAGAAAAGGGACTGTTATGAATTAGGAATAATTAGGCTTCTTTAAATTACACTATTTATTAACATTTACTGCATTATTCACTTAAAAATTAATAATTTATTCCGATTAATATTTTAGGTTTATCGCATTCTCGAATTGATCAGAACATTGAATGCTTTCAAGCTCTAGCCAATCAGAAAACGTATAGAATTTAGAACTACAATATCCTATACATAGAAAAAAATATTTCGTAAAATTGTTTGTAAATGTTTGTGAATTGCTATTGGGGACTTACGAAATGTTCGTAAATCGTAAAACCCACAAACAAGTTCGTAAAATTTTGTGCTTTTTTCACAAACATGGTTCGTAAGATGATCACTTGACGAGCATTTTTTGTGTTTTTATTTTTACAAACTATTTTTGGTAAATATCCGTAAACAGACAAAAAAATGTTCGTAAAATGTTGTCGTTTATTCGTGAAATTTTGCAAGATAAACAAAAATGTAGGATCAAATGTTTGTAAAATAAACAAACAAATGCTTATCAAATGGTTATGTTACGAACAAAGTTTGCGAAGATGTACAAACTTGTACGAATTTCTTAGTGGGTTATACGACTTACGAGCTTTTCGTAAATTTACAGAAGGAATTTACAAACATTTACGAACAATACGTAATATTTTATTCAATGTAGGCTTAAATGTTTAATTGAATATTTTTTGAACTTAAAAGCACATCTAAAATACTATCGATCCTATCGATATTTAAAAGTTTAAATTTTTTTTAATATAATATGCATTTGAGTGAACTTATTCCGTTGAAAAACTTATGCAATACAAAAGATTGTTCAACTTAAAGATCTATTTTTATTTTTCTATTCTAAAAATTATAGAATTGTTCCCTGTGAATTTGTTGTTTCTATAACAGCGTTAATCTGAATCGTGATTTATAGCTTTTCACATTTTTCCAATTTAATGCGATTTGAAAAATACATGAAGGTTTTTTCTTTCAGACAGTTGTTAAGGAATTTGCTTAAGTGAATAATTAAATGTTTCTTTATTATCCAATAATAACTTCGTGACTAAGAAACAAGAAAATTTTCCTTATTTCTTATCATTTTACATTTATTCTTGCTGAAGCATTTATGATAGCATTGGAATTTTGTAATTTCAAATGCAATTTCATTTCCACACATAACCTCAATCGATATCTCTTTTTTTGTCTCTCTCTCTCGAACACTAGGCAGTCACTGCCGGTACCTATGTTCTCTCGCAATGACTTCAGCATTTGGTCAGTGCTGAAGAATTGTATTGGGAAAGAGTTGAGTAAGATCACGATGCCGGTGATCTTCAACGAACCCCTTAGTTTCTTACAACGAATAACTGAACATATGGAATATGCACCCTTGCTCCATGTGGCTGCTCGGCAAGAGGACTCAGTGGACAGGCTCAAGTATGTGGCTGCTTTTGCAATTTCTGGCCTGGCGTCAAATTGGGATCGTCTAGGGAAACCCTTTAATCCTCTTCTTGGGGAAACTTATGAACTTCAGCGTCCTGAGTATCGTATTGTCTGTGAACAAGTATCCCACCATCCTCCGGTTACTGCTTTTCATGCAGAATCTGACGATTTTATCGTGCATGGATCAGTTCATCCTAAGCTCAAGTTTTGGGGTAAAAGTGTCGAGATTCAGCCCAAAGGTTGTGTCACCGTTGAATTCCCAAAGTAAGTTTTGTGGTTATATTCTCAAAGAATCAGCATTTGTTCATAGGGGATCCTTTCAATATGTTTAGATCGGGCGATGCTTTTACATGGTCTGGGGTGAATTGCTGCGTCCACAATATAATTGTAGGGAAACTCTGGATGGAACACTATGGCACGATGGAGATTACAAATCACAAAACTGGACATCGAGCTGTGATTACACTCAAACCTGCTGGGTGGGCTTCCAAAGATCTCCATCGTGTGGAAGGCTATATCATTGATAAGAAGTGAGTGTAGTTTTTGAGAATTGCCATTTTCCTAGTTTCTGAACTTTGAATCCCATTTAGCAAGAAGAAGCTTTTCTTCATCTATGGAAAGTGGACAGAGTTCCTGAAATGCACTGATCAGGCATCTTATGAGGAATACTTTAAAGAGAATGCTCACAAATTCAAACGAGGCGACGAAAGAAGTCGCAGTCCCAATGAATCTCCCGCTCATACACCCAGGAAGGTTCTATCAAAGCTCAATAGCCTCAAAATGTCATCCTTTAAGAGTCTCTCTGTTCAAGAAGTAAGATTTTTCTCAAAGCTGACTGAAAATATTTACGATTGTTCTGACTTATGCATTTTATTTTATCAGTCTGACGACGTCCCAGAACCACCTGAGGGAGAAATTCCAAAATGTGATTCCACGTATTCTATAGATATTCCTAATTCCATGACACTCTGGGAAGCAGATCCAAGGCCAGAGAATGCTGCAGAGTATTATCAGTTTACGCTATTTGCAATGGGTCTGAATGAATTGGAACCGGAAATGAAGACTCCGGAGACGCTTTGTCCTACGGATTCACGTCTCAGACCTGATATAAGGAAACTCGAAGAGGGTGACATTGATGGGGCTGCTGCTGAGAAAACACGCCTCGAGGAGAAACAACGAGATGCTAGAAAAGCTCGCAAGGGAAAGAAAGGAGAAGAATGGTCGCCCAAGTAAGTGAAGTTGACTATTTTCACTTGATTATTTTTTTACAGGATTTTGAATCAGGAATTTGATTAATATATTGCTTAGTAATCAGAAAAACCTCCAATATAATTGAACTACAAGATAACCTAAAAGTTTAAATATTTTTTAAACTCCAGTTTCCCGTAGAACTGAAAAATTTAATTATTTTAGTGAGGTTAGGAAATAACGGCAGATAACCTAAATCTTCCCGCGCATCAATACGTAGGAAATTTATTAAATTTGTGAGTTTGATTTATTGAGATGAGATTCTGTACAGTTTTTTTGTTTATCAATATAAAGCCATTAATTTAGTTTAAAGAGTTTTAGGTTATGTTAAGCATAACCTTAAAAATCAGAACAATTTTTTAATAGTTTAACCTGATCTGATATGATCTGATCTGGACACACTCTCAACCAATAACTTGTGTACAACAGTAAACTGATTCAAAAGGTTTTGATGAATCAAATTCTAACCTCAAATCGTAAAAATTCTGAGTAGTTGAAATATGGCTGAATTTTAGATTCACAATTTATAGGCATACATTTAAAATTGAACTTCTGAATTTTTTGTTTTGAGGTTAGGTAATACAGAACTTTAAATTGGAGTTAAAGAATCACATTTCCAATGCATAATTTTTTTCCTTTGCAAAATAAAAGAAGCAAAAGAGTGGCACTGAATGTATCTGTGTTATTCTTAATATTTTACGTCATATCCTTAAAGCCTGATTCCTGTATTTGGTTATGAGATTTTACTAAATTTTTGAGGTTGCGTATGATCTTTGAAAAGCAAATCATCTCAAGAAAGAAATATCGAATCAAGGGGTAGATAACTGTGCTGCTCACAGTTCACTTTAGTGCCGATCTGTCGATTTTTTGTAAAAATTGTGCTGATTTGCCGATTTCGCACGAATTACAAGTACGTCTAGAAGATTAGTGTTTCCAGTACAGTACGTTAACATTTTCCACTGGAATTGTACGATGGAAATTTATGAAGTTAGATGAGTTTAAACGAATGCTATACTCCATAAGTGCAAACTAACATTTAAATCTTCCGCTTCTTCGCTTAAATCGTGCCGATCTGTCGCTTTCTTGCAAAATTGTACCGATCTGTTGATTACTTAGCAAAATAATGCCAATTTGTCGATTTTTAGCTCCAGATTGGGACAATTTTGCCAATCGCCGCTCACGGTGCACTCAGAGAGGCACTTATTCATCCCTTGTATCGAATTTACATACGAAATTAACATTTTTAAATAGCCATTATATGTTAATTTTCCAAAATTTAGTCAAAACTCCGAGAGCCAAAATCCAGAACGCTAAAATTCCGAAAACTAAAATCTCGAAATTCCGAATTTATAAGTGTCATAATAATTATTCCCACGATTTCATCCTTGTTCATTGGAGGCAAAGGGAAATTTTCTGTGTTTTGGGAAATTATTCTAGAATTTTCATACTATTCGACATTTTGGCTTTTCAGGTTTTTGGTTTTTAGGAATTTTGACTCATTCGGGATTTTGTCTCTTCGGGGTCGAAATACCGAAAACCAAAGTCCCGAATGGGTTGAGATCCCAAATGAGTCAAAATCTCGAAAATCCGAAATCCTGAAAACCCGAAATACCGAAAGCCAAAATCCCAAAAGGTCAAAATCCTCCAAGGGATAAAATTGTATAGAGCGCGGAATCTAATGAACGGAGGTGCAATCGTGGGAGTAGCTATGATACTTCTAAGAATTCAGAATTTTTGCTTTCGGGATTTCAACCCCGAAGAGACAAAATCGCAAATGAGCCAAAATCTCAATATACCAGAAACCTGAAAAGCGGGATTTTGGTTTTTCAGGTTTTTGGCAAAAAATCCGAAAGCCAAAATCCCGAATAGTTAAAATTTTGGAATAATTTCCCAAAACACAGAAAATTCCCTTTGCCTATAATAAGCAAGGGTGCAATCGTATACATATGTAGTTATGACACGTTTGCAAATTTGGGATTTTGTCTTTCGAGATTTTGGCGTTCGGATTTTGGCGTTCGGATTTAGGCGTTCGGATTTTGGCGTTCGAGTTATTGGTTTTCGCGATTTTAGCCAGTACCAAAAATTAAGATATCCTAGTTATTTAAAAATGTATATCTTATGGGATTAAGTTGAATACAAAATGTCATTCTAAACTAGCCTCTTGGTCAAATAAGAATAAGACCAACTAAAAACCGAATCAAACCGAATTAAAGACCGACTAAAAAATCGAATTAATATAATATGTGCATTAATAATTTAATAAAATGATATTTTCATTTCGTCTTAAAGTCCTATACATTCATGTGCATATCGTGTAAGGGTTATGTACTTAACCTAAAAAGAGTTATTGGTTTTTGATCAATTTTAGAGAGATTTTCTAAAAATAAATATATACGCATAACCTCAATCATTTTGGATTATTTTGGTATCTCTGACTTTCATAATGATATCTACTCTCAAATGATCTTTTGAAAATCTTCAACTATACAATAGGGTAAATGTTCTAATTCAAGACCATTTCCAGACGCTTTAACTTTGACAGAAGATTCAACACATTAAGTGCATATTTTTCCTGAAGAGAATTACATAAATTTGCTCCTTGACTCTTCTAGAATGTTACTGTTTAGTGAAAGTTCTTTAAATATAATTTGAAAACTTATTAAATACAAGAAAAACACACAAGTGCAAAATGATTCTGTTTTGGAAACATATTAATCCAAATGGAGACAAGGGAAAGTTTCTTATTGGAGACAAAGAGTGTGACTGAAACCGCGGCGAAAGGCTTCCAAAACCTTGTTGAGTTGTTCCTGAGTGCAGGATTTGTTCTTATTCCTGGGTTTTTCCTTTCCCATCTGAGACAATAAGAAAATCTCTAAAAAAAATCATATTTGCGGTATTTCCAATTGAAGCATTTGCAGACACTTCAGAAAAACCATTTTTGTTCACAGAAAAGGTAATTATTTCATTTGAAAACTTCACGTAGCGTTAACAATTAAGATTAGCACTTAATTTGACTAAAATTAGCCAGAAATATGACATAAATGTTAAACAAAACGGATAAAAAAAAAGTCAACTCATTGTGTTTTTCATTGGAAAAAATGGTCGATCTATGAAAAAGTCGGTGGTGAAAAGGTACACTTTTAATTTTTCTGAGAAATTAACAAATTAAAATTTGTGAATATGAATGGATTTTTGCTTTATTTGGAGCAAAATTAATTAAATAATGAAACTATGGTACAGAAAATATATAAATATAATAATTTAGTTCTGTATTTATTGTGAAAACAATGATGTTTCCATTTGGAGTAGCGAAAAATTTCCATTTGGAGCAGGTTTTGAATTAGCTTAATTTACCCTATGCCTGCAATAATAAATCTTCGATTCCTTAATTTCTGCAATCTAATAAATTATTTCTGTAACTTTCCATGGTCGGAATTAGAAAATTCAGAACACAAATTTGATATTATAAAATTCCATGGAACATTTGTTTTTGTAGATGGTTCACCAATGGTCTCAATCCTCACAACAAAGTGGATGATTGGCTCTATAGTGGTGGCTATTGGGATCGTAATTACGACTCCCTTCTGGATTTGGACATCTTTTAGAGAGGAAGCTACATCTTGTGATTTTCCTTTTAAAAATTTATAACACACAGAAACACAAAGAAAAACACAACACACATCAAAAAAGACATTTTTTCTAACTTAGAAGAGGATTTATCAGAAGAAGAAAAAAAAATGAGAGAAAACAGTATATTTTTGTATGAAGATCTTCACCAGAGGGATAATTTAGGGAGATCAATTTGTTCTTCTTTGTCTTCAGCTGTAAAATGTAAATGCATTTCCTTCAACATTAAAACTCAATCAAAAGAACAAGAAAAACATTGCAATCCAAGAAAAAACGCTTCCTTATGCAACTAAATTGTTGCTAAATCACATAAAGCTTCAGAAAGAGCGTGAGATTTTGAAAAAGAGAAAAAAAAATCACGAAATATCTGTCTAGAAATAGTCATTCTGTAGTTTACTCCCATTTAGTCTCACTAGGTGACTAAATTGTGAGATTGATGGCAGAAAATGTAGACAATTTCAGTGTTTTTTTTGGAACCAGAAATATTCACAGAAAGAAAGTACTGCATTTTTTGTGATGTGCCAAAGATTATAACTGGAAACATATTTAAAAAAATAAATTAATATAATGAGGCTTTTAGTTCTGCACGTAGAGATTTAGAAGACAGAGAGGTATAAAGTGTATAAAATAAAATCCATTCAATTAGGATGAAAAGAAAATGTAAAAGTACTTAGAACTCATTCCAAAGAAATTCATTTTTTTTAAATTTTTAATATTGCTCCTATTTTTCTATGTCTAAAAATTTTATTTGTATTTTTGATGAATTTTGTCAATTATCGTGCAATTTTTTAAAGTTTTATCTTTACAGCTAATTTTGCCATTTATTTTTTGAAATGTATATTTAAAAACTGTTATTATAAAGAGATATTTTGTAAAACTTGGTGCCATGTTCATTTTTTTTTGTAAATTAGGAAAAAAAAGTCATTAAAAGTAATTAATAAATGGTGTAAATTAGAAAAAATATATTTTTCTCGTCTTAAATATCTTGAAAATTTTTACATTTGATGGAGGAGGGCGAGTTTGTACAACAACAATTTAAAAAAAATATCTGATGGGTAAAATTATTTAGCAGACAAAAATTTAGGTAAGTAAAAAAATCATATTTGGCCAGTAGAAAACTAAATCTTGAATTTTATTTTTTTGTGTTTTAATTTCGATTTTTTACTATAGTTTATTTTTTTAATCATAGAACTAATCAAAATTATTTATTTATGGCGCTGGCACACCTTTTCAATTTAGTGAAATTCAATCGATTGAAATTTTACCTCTTGCTCATTCAAACTGCAATGAGATATGTTTGTCTCTTTCTGTCAAATTAAAATTGAAATTTCAATTTCATTTTCAATTTGAAATTTGAAATTTCATTTGACAGAAAGTGACAGCTGTATCTGACTTCAGTTTGAAAGAGTAAGAAGTAAAATTTCAATCGATTGAATTTTACTCAATTGAAAAGATGTGCCAGCGCCATTACTTACCAAATTTGATTTTCTCTTATCAAATCAAAATTCATCCCTTTGCTTTTCAAACCTTATATACATACCTTTCTTTTTTTTTAACATCATAACAAATATTAATTTAATTTAATATTATACATCAATTTGAAATTCATAAAATTTTTCTATTCGAAAAGGTGTGCTGGATATACATTTTTTACTGATCAAATTTGAATTTTTATGGTCCTGGTACAGCTTTTAGATCAGGAAAATTCCATGTGATCGAAATCAACATTCATGTCTTTCTCAAGCGATTTGCATGTATCTATTCTACTTTTTCGCACTCTTCTTCTTTTGAACGTCACACCAAATTTGATTTAGCCGATTTAGCTCAAACTAATTTTAAATGCCAGTGTGCCATAAACATATGCGAAACGTTTGAGACACAGAAGTATGTGAATTTTGGTTTCACGATTTCTGACTTAAAAGGTATACGAAAGCCATTACCGTCCATATTTCGCCAAAATACTAATTTAGTTGTTCAGTGCTTTTTACAAAATCAAAAAAATCTAAATTTCCATGAAATCAAAATTCGCATCCCTTTCCTTCTCATACGTTATGCTAATTTTTTTATCTCTATTTTGTATTCCAAATTGAATTTCACTAAATTCATTAAATTAAATTTGTCATGATATTGAAAAAAAAGAGTGCGAATGAATGGAATAGAAATTAGGGGAAACTGGGGCACCACCAAACACGGGGAACCACCAAACACTTTTATTTCTTAACTACTTGGATTATCCCAACCATTTCTTCAGGAGACAAGCAGCAATCCCTATAGTGCCTATAAATTCCTATAGGTCTTGTCCTTAGAAGTCGAATATCTGATTAAAAAATCGCAGTGTTTGGTGCTACCCCATGTTTGATGGTGCCCCAGTTTCCCCTATATACTAAATGCCTGAGAAAAAGAGGAGACAAAGCGTTCCATGCTTTACGGAATGCTCGAACGCGTGACTTAGGGCCTTGACAGACATGAGGATTAGCCGAGAGACGGCTTAGCGTAATAATACTTGAAATAATGGTTAAAACACATTTCTATCATTTTCCACTAAGCCGTCTCTCAGCTTAAGTCGTAAGTGTGTCAAGGGCCTTAGATGCGATACCTCAAAAGTACTTTCGCATCATTTGCCATTACCGGTAATCAACCGATTTGAATCAATTCATAGTATGTACAGTACACTCAAAATATAACCAAAAATACACCTTGTAATATAATTGAATATTCCACAAAAATTAGTTACCAGTTGTGAACCAGTTTATTACCGATTTAGAACCCATTAGAACCAGTTCAGTTTTATCGGAAATTCCAAGACCTTTCCAAAACCTTTCCAAATATGATACAACCGTTAAGAAAGACGCTCTCTAGGTCTAGAGCCTTTTAAACCTTTGATCTTGAAAAATCGTTATTAGGAATGAATCAACAGGATTTTCGTAGAAGGACTACATGTCCGCCTTCTTAATTTCTAAATATACAAAAATGAAAAAAATTCGACCCCTTGAGGGGGTAAAAAGTGGAAAAGATACTCAAAATCAAGGGATTATAATTGCTCTCTTTGTGGAGTTTGAGAAATAATAAGGAATGGTAAGTTTTCAATATATAACTGATGAAAAATTCTCATTTTCATTCAATGATTTAGCACCCCAACAGTCTTGCTACAAAGTGATTTCTCAAACAGTTTTTCTAATTGCATACATTTTATTTATGTTTTATGCCACTGCTGGGCTAATTTATGCTTATAAATAACAACATAAGCTCATTGTCTTCAACATTTTGTGTATCTCAAAATATTTTATTTCAAATAAGTAATTATCCTCTCTTGTCCGATTTAAATTTGCCCCCTGTGGCGAAAGGTTTGCCCTGTCTGCTCCAGTTCGTATTTGTGCTTGAAGGACTTGTTTCGGTTGGAGCACTTGGACTTGGAGAACTTGGTTCACTTGGAGAAGTTGAAGCATTTTCGGATGTATCAGGAGTATCGAGAACAGCTGTAATTTGGTCATGTACGTGGGAAAGGTGGGAAACATCAACCTGAAAACCATTGATATGTTTGAGACATACTGGTTTTATAACGCTCATAGCTAGTGACAAGTTTGTAAGGTCTTATCGGTTATGAAACTAAGATTCTTTTAACCCTTTAAGGCAGGACCAGAGGGTTAAAAATCGGAAATCAGAAAAAAATCATTTCTTGAGCAAAACATAATTTTATATGGCCGTATGACAAATTTTATTTTTGAGTCACCGGTGGCGCAATCGTCCTTAAAGGATTAAAGACATTTAAAAATACATAAAATAAATAATCCAAATTTAGTTTTGGAATGACTAAAACTATAATTTCAATTATAATTTATGTTTGTTTAACTGTCCAATTTCAAAAGAAAAAAAAACGCTGTTCCAGAATAGCGGAAACAAATTAAGAATTGATATAAGATAGTTAAAGTGGAGTACTCTCAAGGCATGCATGGTAAATGTGCTAGGGGAGACCGGGGCAGAATTAGCCAGGCATGGTATTAGACAGTGGGATCTTATAGCCTGCCGTTGAAGGAATATTGAAGAAACCACTACTTATTTGAAGAAAACACATCCCTTTATATTCATTGAAATATTTATCAAATCAACCTCTTACAAACATTTTTCTTACAAATTATACGCAATGAAAAATTTCATTTGCTGTCTAATTCTGCCCCGGTCTCCCCTATATATTTTCAAATATCCTATACCTGTGAGAAACTAGCTCAATTTATTCGGCTTTAATAGTTCATAAATCCTTGTTGAATGGGTCTCAAAAGAATTTTAGCTGTCTGAAATTTCTCAGTGTTACCAAATGGTTTTCAAAATAACAAAATTGAAAAATCTGTCTTAAGGGTTTTTTTTTAAAGCGAATCAGCATATATTCAAATACTTAAATCAATTCTCCAGAGATAGCAATTTTCAAACCTACACTGAGAAAAAAGAGGGTACGATTAACTTTTCTTCTTCATAACTTTAACACTTTTTAGATGTAAAAATATATCAACATTTTTTAATGTTAATTTTACACCTTTTTAAGGGTAAAATTAACATGAAGATGGGTAACTTAAACCCCCAATACCCCTAAAAAGGGTAATATTTACATCGATTTCGGATCAATACTGCAGGGTAAAATTAACATTTCCGGAATGTTATTTTAACTTTTTTCGGATTTCTCTCAAAGTAAATATCCGGAAAAAAATCAAAATTATATTTTAAAATTCTATATTCAAGGTCTAATAAACTGAAGAATTCATGAAACGATTTTTAAACCTGGCAGTTTTTCATGCATAAAGCACAAGCTCTATATCATTATAAAAAAAGCGCCTTATAGGCAAAAGAGAGTTACGAGATATAGCATAAAGAAGCAAAGCCAAAAAGAGCAATTTCTTGCAAAAAATTGCGTGAATTTCAAAATTTTTACAGTTTATTTACAGAATTAAATATTTTTTAAAAACATATTGTCGTTGAATATGAGATCGGTTTGTGGTAGTGATCCGGATCATAGCATCGCACAATAGCTCTGCTCAAGAATCCCAGTAATCGTAATCAGATTATCATTAAAAATATTAAAAAAAAAAACGTGGGACAACATCCAATAGGTTTTCTCGGAAGCAATATTTCAAGAAAAGATTTTTCTAAAAAGTTTTATCAACCCCATACCCTATATATGGGAGATGTAGAAAAGCTCACTCACCCCATAGTCAGAAAGATCTGGAACTCCGGAAAGCTGAGGAACATGAGAATAATCGATATTTGAGAGATAATAAATATTTATAACATTAAATCAGAGGTGTGCAAGAACCGTTGAAACCGAATAAACGTCAAATGAAACATGTACGTCAATGGTCAAAACGCTACCAGAACGAACTTATTTTGACGTTTATTCGGTTTTTAACGGTTCTTGCACACCTCTGCATTAAATAATTATGTGTCAGAGGCGCTAGGCAACCCAGCGACACTAGGCCTCAATATTTAATATTATTTACACTCTTTATAATAGAAAAGCATTAATTTTTCTTGGAAGGATAGGATTATGAACCCCATGCTCTTTGGAAAGTACACTTACCTCGGGAACGGGCAGAGTTGGAAGTTCGGGAAGCTGAGGTACTTGAGGAACCTGAAAATCATCGATATTTGGGGGATAATAAATAATTTTATAACATAATAAATAATAATGCGTCACAGGTACACCATTCTATCGTGGACCTAGGCCTTCTCGAAAGTGAAACTTTGAGAAAGGTATTAGAGACCCACAGATGTTTAAAAATAATACAGTAGACTCTCGCTAATTCGGCCCTTTTAAGATCGGGCTACTTATTAATTCGGGCAGCGGTTACATTTGAAAAAAGTTTGTTGTCATTTTTCAAGTTTTATTATGATTATGAAATGAATCAAATATGCTCAAATTTGCCATGGTTTGTCTTAGTTTTGATGTGATTTTGCATTATTGAGGGATTTTCATACAATTTACGTTATATAATGAATGTGTAAACTCAATATCTATATGCACATGAATAAAAAATCGTTGCATTTCAAAAAGTTTGTCGCCCGAATTTCTGTCTAATTCGGCTGACATTTCGGTCCCATATGCCCGAATTTGAGAGAGTCTACTGTAAAAACGTGGGTTAACTAGGCTTTCCCGGAAGCAATATTTAGGGAAAAGCAGGGGCCTCTCAACATTTCATTTTCCCATACGTTTTTGCATGGAGGCACTGAAGACTACTGACAAGTTTTTTTCTAAAGAGAATTGACTTATCAGTCTGATATATTACAAAATCGTGCATTAAAAGCTATCTAAAAATACATATTTCATAATGTTTGCCAAAATAATACGAGAACTACGAGCAAATTTGTTTAAGTCGAGGTGCAATATCTGCAAAATATTTACAAGGAAATGTGAAAAATAGCTTCACTTTTTATTAGGGTTGATGGGTCCCTGGGGAAAAGTTTTTTTTTTTAAAGATTTATCAACCCCATACCCCCATACCATATGGGAAATGTAGAAAAGCTTACTCACCCCATAGTCAGAAAGATCTGGAACTCCGGAAAGCTGAGGAACCTGA
The DNA here is from genome assembly GCF_024763615.1 of Phlebotomus papatasi. Taxonomy (NCBI): domain Eukaryota; kingdom Metazoa; phylum Arthropoda; class Insecta; order Diptera; family Psychodidae; genus Phlebotomus; species Phlebotomus papatasi. The sequence goes on from NC_077223.1 coordinate 52,699,486, forward strand.
AAATCATCGATACATTTGGGAGATAATATAATTTTGTAACATAATAAATAATAATAGGTCACAGGGACCATCCCATGGTGGACCTAGGCCTTCTTGAAAGTGTAACTTCGATAAAAGCATTATTATTAAGTTGTCAAGTCCATGTTTTATGGAAAGTTTTATGTTGGAAAGTCAGAGAAGCTCACTCACCCCGTGAACAGGAACAGTTAAAAGTTTGGAAAATCATTAGCTATATGGAAAATTAATAAAAAAAAAGGATGCCAAGGAGGCATCCAAGCTTTACGAAATGCTCAAATTCTTAATTTTGATTTTATAATCCAAATATATTTTTTGATTTTTTTCCTATGTTAAGAATTATATTATGGATTTATGCATTTCGTCAAGTATGTCTGCTGTCTACAAAAAAAAATTTCAGTTCACAAATATCGACTTCTAAAACAAAAATAGATGATTCAAAATAGCCTAGGTAGGTCGAAGGAATACCTATTCGGCAGGGATCACTTGTTGGTAGTTCGTTAAAATATGGAATTTTATTTAATGTAAATATAATATCTAAAAATTATCAAATAGGGGAAAGTGCCCATGCTTTGTATGGTCCCAAGCTTCATAATGATAATTTTTTTTTCTTATTTTTCTGAATAAATGTGACTCCGCAATATATTTTAAAAACAGGACACTTTCTATTTAATTTTTAAAATTTAGGTGCGATGAGTCACATTTATTGAAAAGCATAGGAAAAATTTAGTCATGATAAAGCTTGGGACCGTGCGAAACATGAGTACTTTCCCCTACTGTAACGTTTTTCATTAATTTATCTTTTCCTGGACAACATTTCCTATTAGGTAAAATTTAAATTAAACCATTAAATTAAAACAAATGTTGTAAATCGGACAATCCCAAAAACATAGTTGGGGGGAGAGAAGGAGATAGGTGGGGAAAAATGAAGATCACGTTAATTGTCTTTGGGTCGACTTGCGATGGGTCCTCCGAAAATTCCTATTATCTATCTCTAACCGTTTGGTCTCTGATTTATTATGTCGGTATTTGATAAAGAGGATATCCATCCTCGAAATGTTCACAGGGAATAAAATTGTGAAAATCGAGAGAGATTCAGTGTTTCTATCTCCCGTTATACTTCATCGAACCGAAAGTCTTTTGTATAATATTCTTTTTATAAGAATGATTTTATTAGTTGTGTAACTGCTGATTAGCTCACTCACCCCTTCTACAGGAACGGATGGAAGATCGGGAAGCTGAGGAACCTGAAAATCATCGAGGTTAATAAATTATTATTTATTATTATTATGCAGGTAAGGGAAAGTACTCTCCCTTCGAACGTTCATACCTTCGAATAATGTGAATTTTCTTTTACTTTTTCTAAGTGACTTACACATTTCTATTAAATTAGTTATAGCTTATTATCAATTTATTAATAATTATGTGATAATTATGTGTAAGTCTCCTTGGAAAATAAAAGAAAATTAACATTATTCGAAGGGAGAGTACTTTCCCCTATAAGTGAGTATAAATAATGTTAAAATCAAAATTATAGAAATAATAATGCGGTACAACATTCCATAGTGGAAGGCTTTTCTTGCAAACGAAGTTTCAAAACATTTTTTTTTAAATTTTTATACAAAAATGGGATTGTCAGTCCCATGCCCTTAGTTAATATTACTAACCTCGGGAACGGAAAGAGTAGATGGAATATGGTGAGCAACATGGTGAACGCCACTCAGTGGATCGTTGGGGTTTTGAAGATCTTGGATGTAATCCTGTATGTGAACCTCTTGTACATCTGGAACACCTGGAATTCCTGCTTCTTCTAGACTGTTAGTTACAAGACTAACCAAATCTGATGGCGAAATAAATTCATGTTATGAAAAGTAATTTTGACTTGTTGCTAATTTTATTACCAGGAACGGGGTTCGCTCTTGTTGTTGCCAATAAAATAGCTGAAATAGTAAAAACAATAATTTTTTTTTCTTTTTTAAATTGAAAATATTTACATGAAGAGGAGGAGCCTGAATTATTCTCCGATTTATTACTGAATTACTTAAGAATCCACATTTTTATTATTATTTTAAATCAATAACAGAAAAATAATATTTCGTAAATGTTTGTGAATTACTATTTCGGACTTAATGCCCACGCACAAAGACTTTTGTTTGTAAATATGTTTTCAAAATTGCCTATGAGAGAGAGCGAGATGACTAGATTTAGGTTTCATTAACTCTCGTTAAAATGTCAAAAACATATTTACAAAACAAAAGTTATTGTGCGCTGGGCATTACAAAATACTCATCAATCATATAACCTATTAAAATGTTTGTAAATATTTAGACTTTTTTCACAAACACTGTTCGTAATATGATCATTTAACGAGCATTGTTTGTTCTTTTTTTCAAAAAATTGTTTGTAAACGAACAAAATATGTTGGTAAAATTTTGTTATTTGTTCGTAAAGTTTTGTAAGACAAACAAAAATATATGAACAAATGTTTGTAAAAGAACAAAAATGCTAATCAAATGATCAGATTATATTACGAACAAAGTTTGTGAAGAAATATATACTTTTACGAATATATACTTACGAATTTTGTAAGACCCCAATAGGAATTCACAAAAATTTACGAACAATTTTGCAAAATACTTTTTCTATGTATTAGACAATGTAAATCCTAAAAACACTAGAAAATGTAATAAAATAGCTATATGCAAACCAGTTACAAGAAAATATGGATTAAAATCTGTAATATTCTCTGCGCACTTTATAATAAAATTCAAGCAAGATTTCAGTTAATTAAACGATCATTTAGATATCACTACTTTTAAAATGTTATTTAACAATAATTTAAAACACTTATAACTTATTTTTCCCGATTCCTCATCCGCTACTATTTTACGAATTAGACAAACAATTTATACATTATTAAGATAACATTTATCATATGGTTCTATGTACACTGAGAAAAAAAGAGGGTGCGAGTAACATTTTTTAATGTTAATTTTACACTATATTAAGGGTAAAATTAACATGAAGCAGGGTACTTTTAACCCATAATACACCTAAAAAGGGTAATATTTACACCCATTTTAAATCAATACTGCAGGGTAAAATTAACATTTCCGGAATGTTATTTTAACTCTTTCGGATTTCTCTCAGTGTATGTACTTTGTATTTGTGGGCATAAATAAAATTCAAATTCAATTCAATAAACTATCTGAAATCTATGCCAATTCGAAGTATTGCCGCAGATATTTAGAAACGGAAATAAAGAAGCGCCAAGCAGATTTGAAAGCGTTCGGGCGAATATCCAAAACTTTGAAGCGTATTTCTGCACTTCATTTCTACGATTTTATCGAATTAGCGGGAAAGAACAAGAAAAAACTTATTTACGGAATGAAATAACTAAAGCTTATTATCCTCACAATTAAATTTTATTCTAATTGAACCCAAATGGTTTTTGAAAAAATAATTTTTAATATTCTTTACGGCGTGTTAAAAGCCGTATTCAGTCCCAAAATATGTATTTAAAAAAAAAATCTTTTAAAAAGTTAAAAGGATGTTCAGTGACTGGACCTACTCATTAAACCGCAATATTGTATTTTTTCGGAAAAAATTAATTTAATTTATTATCATGATGTTTGCCTTTTCTTTTTTTTCTAAAGAAAACCACGAAAGAGGCTCTCCACTTAATTGATAATTTGTATAGTTTTGTTTAAACAAATCTTTTTAATATTTTAAATAAACACAGCAAAGAAGTTTTTTGTTTTAATATAAACACGTATTGATAAAGTTCCTTAATTAAATTTTCATGCTCTGAACTCGGATTTAAACTTTTCCGATAAATTAGAACGTCCTGCAAATACTGTTGATGAAAAACCAAAAAAGTTAAATAAAATCATTAGGTATTTGTTAGTTTTCCAGTTTGTTGCAATATTGTGCATCATATTTGCCACACTGCTGTTCTATTAAAAACTTGATAGAAAGTTGAATAATTGTTTAATTGAAATATTTTAGGTATATCTGAAAACCAATTTTATTTGCACTGATATTAAATGCACTAAATTCACTAAAATAAAAATCGTCACTATTTCCCGATTAAAATTACAGTTTTTATTTTATATGGACTATTGAGGTGAGGACGTGGGCAAATATTACATCATATTCTAAAATATTTTATCTGTTCACTAAATTCACAATAATTTTAATATTTAATCCAAAGCAAATATAGCACGAATTTTCGATTGTCGTCAAGTAAATCCTATCAACTAAATATAAGCTGAATAGGACTTGTTATCAACAATTCACTAATATGTTTCAAGTATTATGAAACGTACCAAAAAATTGAAAAGCCAAGAGAAGGCTAAACATTGAAGGAACTTTTAAAGAAGTAATCCAAGACATAATTCAAGACACAACTGAGTTCAAAATGATTTTTTCAGTATTTAAATACAAAATGTTTTAAAAATATGTCTCACGAAGTTCTTTCTTTTTCTGTTGTATTGGCAAAAAATTAAAAGTGTTATTTGAATCGTGCTAAAGCAATAATTTCATTTTTCTTGTTGGCAAGAAGCAAACTTTTAGAGACTGTGAAAATATAAGACATAAAATTGCTTTAAAAATGTAGTGAAACACATAAGACACACTAGGATAAAGTGATATAATTTGGAATTAGTGTTACAAGTTGGACAATTCGCCGGTACAAGTTGAACATGGCTTTTTTCTTGATAAATACAGTACAAAATTTGTTTTTAAGCACAAGAAACCAAATAATAAAACTAAAGCATTAAAAATGTACAAATAAAAATGAAGTACTAAACTTATCAAGACAAAAAGCCCTGTCTAAATTGTACCATTGTCCAACTTGTACGACCAAAAATAGTCGGTAGGTTTAGTGTTGAAAGATCTGAATAAGCCTATCTCACTCTTAAGGACTCAAAAATGAACTGAACTAAATTCAATTTAGTGTGATGTTCAAAAGAAGAAGAAGATTGCGAAAGAGTAGAATAGCATATACAAAACTTCTATAAGAAAGAAAGGGATGTGAATTTTGACTTTAAGAAATTTTCCTGGCCTAAGGTGTGCCGGACCTATTATGTTACAAAATCAATTGAGCGGCCGGCAGAAAATCGACTAAGTGTCTTGTGGAGTATCAAAACGTGTACATACAATATACAGTGCCCGCTCTCTAGATCGCCGTAATCCGGACGAGTTATCGACGGTTACATTTAAAATCATTTTGAGGTCATGTATGCATTATGTGTTCAGCAATGAAAATGAATTATCCTGTGAAGTTTTTGTCTAATAAATGAAGTATATATTGGCATAAAAATTCTCTAATTGTGTCTTTTTAAGCTTCTTTAAAACATTTTCTGTAATTCTACAAAAAAAACCTTGTATTATATTTTTAAGACGTTGAACAAATTCAAAAAATCCATTCGGTTTACGAAGCGGACATCTGTTATATTGTCTCCCAATCATCCGGAGAACGAAGCGGGCGCTGTACTCTCATTAATTCGGTTCTGATCGTTCTACCTCAGCGAGCACGGTTATCTGAAAAAGGCAGCGTTTTCAGGTAAATTGAAATTGGTTAGCACATATGGTCCAGGAAGAGGGTAAGTTTCCTATATGTACAATGCTTTAGAAATAGAATCTCAAATATCAAACAAAAAGTTGTTGAATTTCAAACAGTTTCACGCCAGAATTTCACTGTAGTTCAGTTCAGATGACATTTCGGTTCCAATTGCCCAAATTAGAGACACTGTGTGTATACTTACAACAATGTTTTGATTTTGACCCGAAATTAGGTACAGGCAGTTCCGGCTTAAGTGAAAATGGATTGAAAGAATTTGATATGAATTTCCTACTATTGGAAGCTCATTGTCTACAATTTTTTCACGCAGTAAATCTGAAATACATTTCTTATGAACCGTTGGCGCTGAAAACAGACTGAAAAATTGACGAATAAAATAGTTTGCATACATTACGGCGTTTCCGTAACGTATTCCAAAGACCTCTCCTGTGGATATGTAATTTTTCTGTGTCACTGAAGTGAACTCGCGGGCTTTTTTCACCTGTAGGTAGCATATCACGTCGGATCGGATCTCAAAAGCTGCGGATTGTAAAAAATCTCGGCTAATATATATCAACAGAATATGTTTTTAAGTGACTTTAGTGATTTATATAATTTTTATAATTTATATATTTATATAATTTATATAATAAAGTGATTTAAAATGCAAGAGATAGAGTGGCGGCATTACTTGTGGCCTGTCTTTACTTATACAGTAGACTCTCTCAAATTCTTGCATTTGGGATCGAAATGTCATCCGAATTAGAGAGAAATTCGGGCGACAAACTTTTTGAAATGCAACCATTTTTTGTTCATCTGCATTAGGGGAAGTGCTTATAATTTTGGACAGTCTGCATATAAGCATCGATATCCTAAGTTTGAAGTGCCATATTTTCAATACTAATTGACTTTTCTTGTTACTCTCTTTTCAGAAGGATTGTTTAGAAACTTGGCAAGCTATTTATCATCTCATTTTTACTAAAATTAGTTTTAATACGTTTAAAAATGAATTGATATGTAGAGGTGAATTTGACTCTTATTTTGGACAACTTGGTTATTAATTTTTACAACTTGTCTGTAAATTTGGACAGATAATCCGCCTCAATAGGATGCCCATTGTTCTTCATTTTATGAACCAATCTTATCAAGTCCTCTTCCTGGTCATGTAAGGGAAACGTGGAATGTCACAAGAAGCTCAGAAACTTTCCATATCATTCATTAAAGTGAGTTGACTTCGGTACTCCAAGTACGTGCGGATTCGCTCATTCCCTGCCCTTTCCGGGAGCCTTTCAAGGCATTTCTCACTGCATCTCTTTCGTAGAGATGATGCTCCTTCATTTCTCCAGGCATTTGTCCAACCTAGTCATCACAAAAGCTAAAACTTCACGAAATTTCGTGAGAAAAACACCTGTCCAAAATAAGAATCATCACCTCACTGGTGAATGTCTTAAAAAAATTCCCATTTTTCACACGAAAAATATAATTCACAAGGCAAATCTCACTTCAGGTCAAATGTACAAATCATCAGTAACGTGAATCAACACAATATTCAATGAATATTCAATAATATCACTCAAAAACAGCGAACAAACTTTGTTAGTACTTCACCAAAACTAAATAAGACTGAAGTAAGCCACGAAGTTCTGTCATATTTCTCGTAAGCAATTGCTCACACTGAATTTTCAACAAAGCAATTTCAACTCAAATCATATTCAAATTTTAACGTATTTAGTGTTAAAATATTCCAAGAAGAACAAATATTTAGATAGAATTCATTATTCATCAAATATTGGAATAAAAATCCATCATTTTAATCAATTTATTTTTAGTGTCCAATGTTATCCTCAAAGTGTCCAAAATAAGAAACTGGACAAAATTAGAAGCATTTCCCCTACTCATATTAATTTTACATTACCTATATTTATGGTAAATTTCATGATTAACTCCTAAAATGCAAAATCACATCATAACTAAGACAAACCATGGCAAATTTAAGGATATTTGTGCCCGCTTTGTAATCCGGATGATTGGAAGACAATATGACAGATGTCCGCTTCGTAATCCGGATGGATTTTTTGAATTTGTTCAACGTCTCGAAAATATAATACAAGTTTTTTTTTGTAGAATTACAATAAAAGTTTTAAAGAAGCTTAAAAGACATAATTAGAGAATTTTATGCTATTATTATACTTCATTTATTAAACAAAAACATCACAGGATAATCCAGTTTCATTGCTGAACACACATGCATACATGACCTCAAAATTATTTTAAATGTAACCGTCGGTAACTCGTCCGGATTACGCCGATCCGGATTATAGAGCGGGCACTGTAGTATTATTTTGTCAAAAAATAATTCCAAGAACTAAAAAAAAAATGTGATGTGCAATCATAACACATTAGATACTTTTAATTCTGTGGTTTTTCGAAATTATTTTGTGACAAAAAGTGAAGTTTTTGCGAGGAGGCCGTTAATAAAGACAGACTTAAATCCTAAATACTGTCCCTGTACTTTTTTTTAAAGAATCTCTCTGGAAAAACTTTATTTTATGGCTTGGGAATACTTTTGTAGGGGGAAATGGGGCACTTTTGAATTGGGGTACTTTTGAAATAGGGTCTTTTCTCTTAATTTTAAATGCAACTGGATGTTCCCATGATAAGATTTATTTTCAGAAACCAGCTGTCAAGCTAAATTATATTGTGATAAGACCGATAAAGCTCATTTCCATTTAAAAATAAGATAAAAAAGCCCAAAGGTTATCCCTATTTAAAATGTTTAAATGAGCTGTCTGTAAAATTATTACTTATTCTTCTTTATTTTGTATGTAAAAACCTTTTTATGTGACAAGCTTGATAAAATGTATAATTTAACAGCTTGGGTGAAGCTATCCCTTATTCTTGGATTTGCAAACCCTTTGCTGATTTTGGGTTTTTCTGAGTGTATTCTATGTTTCGTGTTTCATTTAAGTTTTAAGGAATGTGAAACACAAATGAAACATTAAACATCGCATGAAATCATGTTGACAGTGACAGTGTTTCTATGTATTGAAAAAAATGCCGAAATGAAGGTTTGTGATAGTTTTTCTCAATTTTTTCACATATATTTTCACAATTTATAACTATTTTTAGTGAAATTGTAAAATATTGACTAACTTGTTTGATGTACAAGTGTTTGTTTTGTGAAAATTGTGGAAATTTCCGAGTTTTTCGGGAAAATACTTTGCTTTTGACATGTCAACAGAAATTCTCAATGGCTTGTATTTTTCCGGGAATTCTTTTTGCAGAAAATCAATCAGCACAAATTGCAGGCTTTTGCCGTGGGGGCCATGGGGCAGAGGGGGCTGTCGCGGAAAGAACAGGAGGAACAGAAGAAGCGCGAAGAAGAACAAGCGGCGGCTCACGTAAGAAAATTCTTCCGGCGTTTTCTTTTGGACTTTTCTGCTCATTTGAGCTTCGTTTTCCACTTGCAGGCATTCCAGGAATTTGTTGAGACGTTCCAGGAGGCACCCAGTACGCTGTCAAAGGTCTGGGTGAAGGCTGGAACCTACGATGCTGGCTCTCGAAGTAAGTATTCACAGAGATTGAGGTTATATCTTTCCGGAAGGGATCTATAATAAATTCTTTTTTTTTTGTGGACACAGAGGAAGATCACCGGGAACGTGGAAAACTTTATAAGCCCATGTCAAAGTTAACTGAGGAGAAGAGCTCAACGGAGAAAGCCTCAGAGTATGCTATGCATTTAGCTGGAGAGTCGAAGAATCAGGAGAATCGTCTCAAGAAGAAGAATCAAGAGAAGAAGAAGAGCAATCTTGAACTGTTCAAGGAGGAACTCAGGCAGATTCAGGAGGAACGTGAAGAGAGGCATAAATATAAAAATGTGGCCAGATCGATGTTGTCTCACTTGGATTCGGACACTGGAACCAAGGAGAACGATGTTGGTTCCTTTGACAATGGCGATCCTAATACCACCAATCTGTATTTGGGGAATCTGTCGCCTAAAATTACGGAGCAGCAGCTGATGGAACTTTTTGGGAAGTACGGACCACTGGCCAGTATCAAAATTATGTGGCCGAGGAGTGAGGAGGAGAAGTCCAGAGGCAGGAACTGCGGTTTCGTGGCCTACATGAGTCGAAGGGATGCTGAGAGGGCTCTAAAATGTCTCAACGGATGCGATGTCATGGGGTGAGTTTAGTGTTTTTTTTTTATTAAAAAATCTATTATTTTCCGGAACACAATTTCAACATTTAATTAGATAAAATTATTTTATTGAAGATTTTTTCGATAATTATTTGGTAATTGACTTTCTATATTATGGCCTTTAAGGTCTCTACACATTGGAGCAGACATCATCAAAAAATTATTTCAAATATTTTTGAAAGAAAATTTCAATTTTTGAAGACAAATGCCTTCAAATTGTCAGGTTTATTTTACTTCAAAAATTTTTGACAGTGTGCTTTATGAAAAAAATTGTAAGCTTTATTGCTGAAAAGCTAGTGATAAGCCTAGATCAGCTTATTGTAGGTGAGATTCTTGACGTGAGAAAACTCGGATAACATGCAAATTCGATTTGGAAAATGGCCTCTACACACTATGAGAAATTTCTTTAAAAAATGCCTTTTTAAAGAAAATTTCCCTATCCTTGTAGGGGAAAGTGGTCTGCCTTTGAATGCGGCAGCCTTTGAATATTGTAATTTTTTCACTTTTCTTTAAAGCATAAATTCTTTTCTATTAACTATTAGATAGCTATTCATAATCCTCACAAGTCATCAAAAAATGCAAACCCTAGCCCTTATTTTCTAGGTGCTAGGGCAAAAAAACGAATCTGAGCTCTAAACTGTAATTTTGATGTTCCACAATTCATGTGTTTTTTCATAATTAAAATAATTTTTCGAACAAATCTTTTATTGTGAGTCATAGAAGGTTATTCTTGGATGGTATTTCTCCAAATACATTTTGATTCAGATGCAACAAATTTTGTGAGTGATAAAAGTTTGCAAATATTGCTCTGCGGCAGCCTTTGAATCTTAATGTTGTGTGCCTTTGAATCCTCTTTTTCCATACATTGAAACATTTGACAGATTCCTGTCCGGGAGCACAATAGAACTCCTACTTTGGTCTGACTAATGTCATACAAATACTTATAAAATGCTATCTTGCTCCGGCCGAGATGTTTCAAACTGACAATTGTAAACTTCAATGGCGTTTTATTACAAATTTTCAAGTGAAAAACAGTGCTTCAGAAAAATGTAAAAAATGTTGTTGTATAATGACTTTTGACTACACTGGTGGTTTTATTGAGTGCATTAGGGTTCATGCTAATCAATTATGGGCCGTTTAATGTTACAGCCCTAATATTCTCAGTGAAAAATTAAGATTCAAAGGCTGCCCAACCACATTCAAAGGCAGACCATGCAGGCTGCCTTTGAATATATCGACATAACATTTTTAAGTTTCTCACCAGGAAAAACTGAGGACTTGCGAGTCCTGAATGGGGTAAGCATAGAAGCTTAATGAACAAGAGAATATTTTGGTGTAGTGAAAAGTAAAACTCATGTTGTAGTTTACTCTGAAAAAAATCTCAAATTTTAAACATCATTTTTCGTTCAATGGCAGACCACTTTCCCCTAGGCAGAAACGTCAGAATTTTTTAAAAAAGGCAATTTTTGACGAAAATTGCTTCTAGTGTGTAGACACCATAAAGATGTCAAATATATTATACAGCATTTTGGAATCAAATTTCTGAACAATTGAAAACTTTTCATTTAAATCAAAATATTTAAGATATGAATGAACTGATTGAAAGATGATAGTGGAATATAGGCCAAAATCTCCTCTATTTTTTGCCCTCTGCAATTTTATTTTGATAATTCAATTTTTGTTTTGGAACATGTTTTTTGACCACAGTGAGCAGTTTGTCCATATGACGAACTACAGCAATATTAAGGAATGATTGAATTTTGTAAGAATTTTCTTTTAATTTAAATCTTTATTATAATAAAGTAGTCAAGTAAAAGCAGTCATATCAGCACTTGCGTACTTTCGCACCGTTATTGTAGGAAAAAAAATACTTTTTTTAACACTAAAACGATAAAATTTGGCAGACTGCATAATCTGATCGAAAAATTGTGTTTAGGCAAAATATAGATAAAAATGTCCTCTTCAATTATGGCCTCTACACATTGGGAGCAATTTTTGTCAAAAATTGCTTTTTTGAAGGAAATTCCCTGCAGCGTTGTAGGGGCAAACGTCAAATTTCTGTCAAAAACCCAATTTTTGACGAAAATTGCTCCCAATGTGTAGACGCCTTTATGCCGAAGTAATCATTAAAATCGGTTTAGCAAGAGTTGAGATAATTGAGTTTATGTGATATTGAAATTGGTTTTTCGACTGTGGCGCCCTTTGCGATGGTCCTACGAAGTTCTAGTGTTCTAGAAAATTGTAGTGCTTTGCGAAACCATTAATTTGCGCCCTCGCTCACGAAAATAGGTGAAATAGAACTGGAGATATGGGGTTTTGAATTTTGTGAAATTTGATACCTCATATCTCCGGTTTTATTTTAACCATAGCGAATCCACGCTACTTTTTGTAAATTTCATAGCTATAACACTCTAAACTAAAATTTGAAAAAAATGCAAAATGGCGTTTTTGAGAAAAAAAAAGAGTTTGAATTTTGACGTTATCGCAGTGTCACCTGTGGTGACTTTGTGAACTTCTATTTGAAAGTGCTCATCGTGATAAAACCAAAATGTTAATTAGAACCGAAAATATCGGCCGGTCAATTTTCGAACTTGGACCCCTTATAGCTCGGGTCAAAGGTTATTGAACGGCTTAAGTATATTTTTTTGACAATTTTTCATAATAATTTTTGAGTTATTTAACTTAGAAAATTGAAATTTTTTCTTTGTAATATTAGCGCCCCTAACGATAGGGAAGTGGCATTTCATGATATCTTTCGAAAATGCCCTCATTTTTTAAATTACGACAATTAGAATCGGAGTTATGGCCATTTTAAGAACTTTTTTTTAGGCCTTTATAGTTCGGGTGAGGGACGTCAGGACCAGGAGACCATAAGTTTAGTATTGATCGAAAGCTCTAAGGCCCAGCTATAACATTCTAAAATTTAAGTCCGATACCAGAGCGACGGAGCTATTAACAAAACAAAAAGTGGGTGGTATTCAAAATGGCGGAAGGAGGGGTGGGGGTCGGGGATCAATGCACCAAGTTGCGCGGCGGAACTTTGGCGGAAATCGCAAGTCTATATTTCTCTTAGTTCGGGAGCTATTAAGCTCCAAAGAGCAGCCGGCTGGGAATGTTACTTAGCCAGCCATATACAGTAGACTCTCGCTAATTAGGCTCTTTTAAGATCGGGCTATTTTTTAATTCGGGTGGCAGTTAAATTCGAAAATAATTTGTTGATATTTTTCAAATTCGATTATGATTATCAAATGTAGCAAATATGCTCAAATTTGTCATGATTTGTCTTAGTTTTGATGTGATTTTGCATTATTAAGTGGTTTTCATGCAATTTATAATAGCAATAAGCATGTAAACTCAATATGAGTATGTAAATGAACAAAAAATCGTTGTATTTCAAAAAACTTGACGCCCGAATTTCTCTCAAATTCGGTTGACATTTCGGTCCCAAATGCCCGAATTTGAGATAGTCTACTGTATTCGTGATCAGGAAGTAGCCAAACACATTCTGGCAAAGTTTGGGCTCGATCGGAGGACATGAAATTTTGGTGGGATTATAGTAGGCGAGATTGTTAAGAATCTCACCTAATTCTGTCAAAAATGAGTTTCGAAAATGTTCTATAAAAATTGCCTACAAGATGAAATCGCTTAAAAAAAATCTTGGTTAGATTTTTTGGCAGAAATATGTATTTTGAAGAAAATTTGTTTAGTCCAGCGCGTAAGATTTTTTCTAAAGTTCCAATTTGAGGTATTTTGGCTCAAATTTTTTTTGGCTCAGAAATTTTGTTAGTTTTGAAAATATCTTTCGAATTTGAAGGTGAGAAGTGTCAAAAATATCCTCCAAGTGGAAGACTACTGTACATCAAATTACTTTTGACAGAATTTTTGAAGAAAATCTACACAATATTGGAGATTATTTTCCGTGAAAATTGTATTGTTTCACTTGTAGAAGTTCATTGGGATAGTATTTAGTGAATATTCATGGAAAATTTTCCAAAAATGTAAAGGAAGTTTTCTGGTGATGATGTTCCTGGTGAAATCCAACCCAGATTTGAAGAAACATTTTCTCTTATTTCTTTCTTTGAAATTGCCGAAATTTGTGGGGATCTCGTGGCTAAGTGGATAGAGTAGTGAATCTATGGCGCAGAGGTCTCTGGTTCAAGTGACGAACTGTGCCCAGTGCTTGAAAAAAAAATTTCTTCAGCTGGCAGCATAACTTTGGGCTGATCAAATAAATCAAGCACTGCCACTATAGCCTATTCTTCCAGTGAATCATATCACTGTAGCTTTAGTAGATAACTGCCCCCTCCTTTGCACCACACTTCATGCGAGTAACTTTCTCAACGGAACTCTCTACATTTGTACTTTTCCACCTTGGAATATCCAGTAGATTAGTAGAACATCACACACTGTAAATAACTAGGCAAAAATACCTTAATTACAAAAGAGCTGAAATAAAATTAAAATTAAAAATAATTTCACGCTGCTTGTCCATCTGAGCGTCTGTTCGTCTGTGCGTCTGTGTGTCCGGCCGTTACCACGCCTAGAGCAAACGCCTAGACGGACATTTCGTTCTCATATGAAAATACCATTGAATCATTCCTAACAACGGTTTTTCAAGGTCAAATGTTAAAAGGCTCTATAGAGCATATTTCTCATCCGTGTGGTATCATGTTTAGGCTGGTTGGAAAGGTCTTGGGATTCTTGACAAGCCTGAGGGCAAATTATTGAAATTGCTGTCGTACTCGTCAGATTTTTAGTGACCAATAGAAATCCCCTTGCACAGCTCGTAGATTCTTGAGTAGGTGCAACGATTACTTTATTTATAAACTTTATTGTCAAACTTTAGACGAGTTATGCACAACGCACAATAACTTTTGTTTGTAAACATGTTTTCAAAATTTTCTATAAGTGTGAGGGAGATGACTAGATCTAGATCTCACACACTCTCATTGAAATGTCAAAAACATGTTTACTAAACAAAAGCTATTGTGCGTTGGGCATTACTTCTGTGCAGTTTTTTTTTTGGAGTGTCGTTTTATCAGGAAAAAGCCAGTGATAAGCCTAGATCTGCTTATAGAGGTGCGATTCCTTCATTGCAAATTTGGATTGTGGCAAACTCGAACGATATTTATACATAAATTATGCGAATTTCGTTTAACTCTTTCGTCTCCTTTGGGACACTGGGTACCCATGGAAACAACAATTTTTTTTAGACTATCTAGAATTAATAAAAATCCGATTCTTCTAGATAAGTACAAACTATAAGGATGTCCAAATCTAGGATATTTTTTGCAGAATCCTAATTAACTCCTGAGCTTAGATATTTTTGGTCAAAAATCGTGAATTTTCGATTTTCTGCTTCCTTGGAGGTATTTTGACTTTTTTGATATTTCTAGACCAGAATAAGGAAAAACCTCTCGGGGCCAATAAGTATGATAACTAACAATTACAGATTACATAAATTCGAAAAACAATTTTTTCTTAAATTTTCAAAAAACTTGTTTAAACTTTATGGGAACTCTCGTCCGCAAAAATCTAGAGGTCAAATGTAAGATTATTCCGCCAATGCCCGCCATTTGCTTTTTGACACCAACCTTGTACGAGAATTCCAAGCGGGAACGATATTTTTGCCAATACAGTAGACTCTCACTCATTCGGCTCTTTTTCAATCGGGCGACAAATTTTGTTGACACTTTTCACGTTTAATTATGAAGCTAATTCGCTCAAATTCGCTATAGTTCTTCCTATTTTATCGTGATTCTTTATAATTGAGCGCTTTTTGTGGAATTTACAAAGGCTTTGACGCTCAATTCTATCGCTAAACCGGATAACATTTTGCCCCATATTCCCGATTGAGAGAGAGTCTACTGTATGGCCGATAATTTTGACATTTGGCAGCGAGGGAGATTGCTTTCGGGGAAGTTTTTCCTATTTTTCCAGATTTTAATGAATTGTGATTGTCAAGGAAGTGTTTTTTTTGGCTCTTGAGAAAGCTTAATGTGTCTGCAATGACATCGTGTTGAGAGAAATGTGTGTTAAAGTGTTATTGTGTGAAATATTTTGAGGAATCTGTTGGCAAGTAGGAATTTGGGGTGTCTTCTTGACCACTCCCTGGACATCCCAGATGATACTGGTCAATAATTCTTCTTGTTTTAGTAATCAACATTGTAAAGGAGTCATTTGACACGCAAAAATAATTCACAAAATCGATAATATTGGCTTTGGGAAAATTGAAGTTTGTATCCTTTGCGTTCTTTTGGGGACGAAAGTACCTTTGAGTTTTCCAATTTC
Source organism: Phlebotomus papatasi (assembly GCF_024763615.1). NCBI lineage: Eukaryota > Metazoa > Arthropoda > Insecta > Diptera > Psychodidae > Phlebotomus > Phlebotomus papatasi. Next base: position 52,715,552 of record NC_077223.1, read on the forward strand.
CCAGAGGAGGAAAAAAATCTTTCTCTACAAAAGTATCATATTTGACCACTAAGACTTACAATAAAGTGAATTGTACTGAAATTCATTTGCTGGATATGTTGTGGTCCGGAAAGAGTTAACACAAATGCATTAACAAACATTACCTTTTGGCCAAAGTTCTTCAATAAATGGTTAGAATATTTAAAAAAAAAATACCCTAATAAAAGAAATAAAACTTTTATTTTGAAAAAGTAGCAAAATAATTTTTAAATTTCCTGCGTTGCAACATAGTATACATTCAGGCGTATTTCAAAAATGATTTCATAAATTGACTCCCAATGGTAGGCAAACTTACATAATTGTATGTGCCTAATTTCATCAGGTGCATAATCTCGAAGTGCATAATGCCGGGACTGAGTGTAATTCACGAGTTCGAACGTTTCACAATGCCAGAACGTTTTGCTAGCCCTCTTTAAAAAAAATGAAATATTTTTTTTATGAAATCTACTTCAATGTCTAGACAATTTTTAAGTTCAAAAGGAATAAACACTGAAAAAAATTACAATTATTGGTCAGAAACTTATGCAGATTGTCTCAATATATTTTCCTTACCTCAAAAAGTAAATAATTTATCATAATAGTGAATTATAATGAAAATTTTCAGGTATGAGATGAAATTGGGCTGGGGCAAGTCGGTGCCCATTCTCAATCACCCCATTTATATTCCACCAGCCCTTGTTGAGTACTCAATGCCCCCACCGCCCTCGGGATTGCCCTTCAATGCTCAGATGGCCGGTGGGGAGCCCGTGGCTGAGCGAATACCCTCGGCTGAGTACATGTCCAATCCGGAAGCAAAGGCTGAAATGGACAAAATACTGCGAGAATGTGTGGTTAAGGTGGTTATTCCCACTGATCGTACTCTCCTGGCGCTGATACATCGTATGATTGAGTTTGTGGTGCGCGAAGGACCTCTGTTTGAGGCGATGATCATGAACAGGGAAATCGAGAATCCCATGTTCCGTTTTCTCTTTGAAAATGACAGTCCAGCACACATTTACTATCGCTGGAAGTTGTTTTCGCTTCTTCAAGGGGACACTCCGAGTGAGTGGCGCGAGAAGGAGTTCAGGATGTTTATGGGGGGATCGGTATGGAAGCCACCACCGTTGAATTTCTACACTCAGGGCATGCCAGATGAACTTGTGCCCGAAGATGCTAATTCGGAGTCCAATAAGGGGAATCTGTCGACGGCACAGAGGGATCGCCTGGAAGATCTCATTAGGCATCTGACGCCGGAGAGGACTAAAATTGGCGATGCAATGATTTTCTGCATTGAACATGCAGATGCAGCTGATGAGATCTGCGAATGCATTGCTGAGTCAATGGGAAATGTGGAGACGCTGGTACATAAAAAGATTGCACGACTCTATCTCATCTCGGACATCCTTCACAATTGTAGTGTCAAAGTACAAAATGCCAGCTTCTTCCGGAAAGCGTGAGTAGAATTTTCTTTTAGTTGCATGCAACTACCAATGAAACTTTTTAGTGCAAATTATTTCAGCTGAATGCATTTACGATTTTTTTTAATGATAAAACATATTTAATATTTCATTTTAAATAATTTTTTGTGGGCCAAGTCCATCTTTTTATCACTCAATGTTGATCAAATTGAAAACATTGAAATATCGTTATAAAAATGTAATGTTCACATGAACTACCCAAGTAACATTTTACATCCCATTCAAGTATTTATATTTTCATGTCCGTACTCGGAATCCAAAATGAGCTCCAAATAGTCTTCAGAGAGTTCTATTACAGAATGAGGGAAATAACATGTTGCTTTTTGTGTGAGTAATTTTTCGTCAGAATGACTCTGAAATTACTCGCTGACGACTCAAAAATGACGCGTCATATAAGCACTTTTCAGTGGTGTTCAGTCACTGAGAGAAAAAGAGGGTGCGATTAACGTTTTTTCTCAGAAAATTAACACAGATTAACAGATTTAGGTGTAAAAATATATCAACATTTTTTAATGTTAATTTTACACTTTATTAAGGGTAAAATTTACATGAAAAAGGGTACCTTTAACCCCTAGTACGCCTAAAAAGGGTAATATTTACACCGATTTTGATCTATACTGCAGGGTAAAATTAACATTTCCGGAATGTTATTTTAACTTTTTCGGATTTCTCTCAGTGGTGTTATTCTGTGTTGACAAATGACATATAGAATATCTCAGTGCAGTGTGTGCAGTAAATTCGTAAAGTTGCGGTAATTTTCACGTGTTAATGGAAAATGTGATGTGAAGTGAATAAGTCTATTTTGATTCATAACGGAATGCTCTAAGCCACGAGATAGACCTTTCCGTGAATTATTTTTTCGCATGGTCTTGGAGGCTTACTGGTCTACTACCGACTAAATTGATTCATAAATCTCAAAGCATTTTAAAATAAAAATAAATAAATAAATAAATAAAATGTAAAGAAATGATCATTCGTTCCGGCATGAGTTATAAGCATACGGACAAACAAAAAAATATAAATTTAAGAAAGATGAGTCATTTACGAAAATTTAACTGATTCATTGTTAAATTCAAGACCTTTGCAAAAAATCCAAATGTAACCAAATCGGTTAAAAAAATAGGCCCTCTAGATTGGGTAAACTTTGACCTTCAAAAATTCAAGATGGCGATTTTTTTGAGGTCATAGATATTTTTGAACAAAAAGTTCACCTGGACTACCTTCAAAACATATCCAAAAAAAAAAATCGTAGGATCCGTTTTGGAAAAAAAAACAAAAAAAAACATGGTTTTTGGAGGTTAAGGTCGACTTATGGGGGGGTCATCGAAATTCAGAGGAATCTCAGTGATGCAATAGGCAAGACCGTTGGACCGTGAGATCTCTGGCTCGACTCTCACAGTTGTGAGTTCGAGTCCCGCCCGGTGCAAACAACTGAATGTATATAAAAATAAATTTTCACTGTGATAAAACGTAATAAAATGCACTCCCTCTGCCCAAAAAAACTTCAGGAGCACGAAAGAAGCATTCACCACGGCGAATCCTGGGTGATCTACGATCAGCAGAGATTCTTCCAATACGAGCACATTGTAATGGTTACAATGTAATACAAAAGTGTGTCTCGACACAATTAATAATAATATTCGAAAACCAGAAGATCATATTTATTACCGTTTGCCCTCTACTTGGGTTACAATTTTACGGACAGAAGAAAAACGGATATTTATAAAAGTTAGTAATTTACGGGTACTTTATCGATTTATTACCGATTGTGACCGAAGCAGCTGAGTTGGAAATTTCAAGACCTTTTCAAAAAATCGAAATTGAACAAAATCGGTTGAAAAGTAGGCCCTATAGACTGGTTAAAATTTGACCTCCAAATATTCAAAATTGCGAATTTACCGGTCATAATATTTTTGGACGAAATGTTCACTTGGACTTCCTCCAAAACATATCTAAAAATAAGAGAAATTGTAGGAGCCGTTTTCGAAATAAACCAAAAAACATGCGTTTTGGAGTATTTGGAGGACGGTGGGGGAAAGAAAAAGAGACGTCTGGAGATATAGTTTTTTTTTATTGGGGGTCACCTAAGACCGAAAGTTGATATCTTTTATCGTTTAAGCTCCAGGACGGTGACAAGTTGAAAAAAAAAACGAATTATATAACTGCTCCATTTTTGAGTTCGAGCAGTAAAAGGATGACCGTGAGGGCAGAAATCGTATCAAAATTAGGTACAAATATTCTTTTTTGAAAATGAAATATTGGGGCCTAGACATTCACTCAAGTATCTGGAGAGGATTGTGTCATAATGAGTTTGTTTATAAAAGATTTAAAGGATTTAAAAATGCAATATTTAATAGATTTTCGTGCAAGGTGAATTTTTTGGTGAAAAAATCTGTGCAGAAGCAAATTTTGAATCGAAAAATTTCGATTTTCGGTTTGAAAAGTGAAAAATAATGTAACAGCTGAAAAAATGTGAACAGTGGTAGTGCAATAATACATTGTGAAATTCAAGTGACTTCTTTTTTAAGAGAATGTACGTGGATTTTCTGTCAATATAGGACGAAGAAGTGTATTTAATAAATTATATAGTGTTATTTATTTAACCCTTTAAGGACGAGTGGGACACTTGGTGTACCACAAACAAAAACAATTTTTTCTGACTAATTAGAGGACATGATAACTTTCTATAGTCAAAAAAATGTTTTTGTTTTTGGGACACCGGTGTCCAACTCGTTCTTAAAGGATTAATTGAAAAAAAAAACATGATTCTTATATCCTGTTTTCTTCTAACTCAAATTTGAGTAATGTTTTTGACTATGCTTCTTTGATTTTTTTTATCCTTTTCCAGAAACGAGTCATTATTGAGTCAGAGTAATAACGAAATACTTAGGTATTTACAAAACATGTCCAAAAGAAAAGAGGGAGAAAAAGCCCTCTCAGAGAACGTCCACTTATGGGAGGGGGTTCTTCGAATACTGAAAGTCGTTATCTGACCGTTTTGATCCTAGCCGTTCCTGGTTTCCTATCCAAGAAATTACTGGTACTCTGCTAGGTGATACTTCGCTACTTTCTGTAGAAGAGTATGCAGTTTGAAGTCTAGAAGAGATCCTCTCACGCTGAACAAGTTGACATCGCTCTTAAAGATAACGCTCGTAGAGTAAAAGGGTTCTTCAAAACAATAAAGTGCTAACAAACATGTTTTTAGAACTTTACTGTTCTCAAGTGTTTCTAGATAATCGACTTTTCTTTTAAAGCGTGTCTTGAATTTAAAAGACAAGAAGACAAACGACTCTCTTTAAAAAAAACTATAGGGTAAGTGGGCCAAATTTCGGCATAGTTGCATGCAAGCATCAAAGTCTCAAGTTTGAAATGTAATATTTTAAATACAAATTGATATTTTTTATACTTTATTCTGAACGAGTGTTGCTTGGAACCTTGTAAAGAGTTTACCGTCTTTATTTACTCCAAAATCATTCTTAATAAATTTTAAAATGAATAAAAATATAGACATAGCTTTGGTGCCCTATTTCGGCCACCTTCATTCTTATAGTTTCTTGCCCTTCGGGAATTCTTGCAATGCCTTTTTCATGTCATCTCGTTTGTCGAAGCTACATTTTTTGTTATTCCTTTGCATTGTATAATTTCTAGAGTACGTAAAATATAAAAGTTCATGGAAATTCGAGGAACAAAAAAGGTGGCCGAAATTGCAAGCTGGCCGGAATTTGGCACACTTACCCTAGTACATTTAAAAATGCTATTTATATTTCTTGAAAGGGTATTTCATTGTGATCCAAATCCACTTTATGGTTTTTTTATTCAAGCGGTTTCTCCGCGAAATCTTCGCACCATCTTCTTTACTCCCCTCATAAGACTCAGAACAAGGTCGTCCCCACGATCTCTGACGACTCTCTTCCACTTTCATGCGAAGTCCTGCAAATTTTTGGCTGGATTAGCCTTCTTCTTCGAGTCTCCTTTCAAAATTCCCCAGTATTTCTCAATGGAGCGGACTTCTGGAGTGCAGGGCGGTTTGACCTTCTTATCTACATATTTGACATTGTTGTTGGAAAACTATTTCAGGATGGCTTTCGCATAATGACATGATGCCAAATCAGGCCAAAGTAGAGGAGGGATGTCGTGGCTTTGATACAGTAGCAAAAGTCGTTTTTGGAGACACTCTTTAACCCATTCAGTCAATGTACCAGAAATACTTGAGATAGAATGTTTGTATTTTGGGATCAGTTTCATACAGATTAATAGATGAATTTTTTGAAAAGAAAAAAAAATATCCATTATGGGGGCGCGGGGAGCCGCCCTCAAACACGCGTCTTAACGGTCACTGAATTTAAATTCTGTTCATTAATTCATTACAAACTCTATTGATTTAGATAGAGTAACTATCCAAGAAAACACATTGGCAATCAGAATTCAAATCAGGAAAGAGGAAAGAGGCCAAATTTAACAAATTCGACGGGATGTCGAATTTTCCGTCCGCCATTTTGAGTAAAATTTTTGCATGACTTCACGCGAAGCGAGAAAAGAACAACAAAATGTATTCCCATCTCCGTCGGGCTATTTTTTCCAAGTAATTGAAGGACTAAAGTAACTAAAAATCCATTTCCGACATAAATTCGAATATTAATTTCCCTGGAATAAATCATCTAAAATCACTCAATTTGCGTATGATGTATAATACCATGGTAAGGAATGGGCTAATGTGGATACAGTAGACTCTCTCTCAATCGGGAATATGAGACAAAATGTCATCCGGTTTAGCGATAGAATTGAGCGTCAAAGCCTTTGTAAATTCCACAAAAAGCGCTCAATTATAAAGAATCACGATAATATAGGAAGAACTACAGCGAATTTGAGCGAATTAGCTTCATAATTAAACGTGAAAATTGTCAACAAAATTTGTCGCCCGATTGAAAAAGAGCCGATTGAGTGAGAGTCTACTGTATCGGCGTTCATCGTCCCTGTCATGAAAAATTCTTCGCTGCGACGTCCACAAGAGCAGATTGCCATCCAAACCACATATTTCTTCGGGAAGTTGTCGCACTCTTTGAACCTGTACTTGCTGGCTACGAGTCTTCGCCGTGTAAAACTGTTGGCCGGGAAACTGAGTAAATTCACCTTTTACGACAGTTTCGTTGTCCATCAAAATGCATCCTTGAAAGCTTTTCAAAACTCGATCACTCAGATTTCTCGACCTCGTTTTGGCACTTTGCTTCTGCTTTTCCGTGCGATGGGGAACAGCTTGAGCTGTGTGCGTTATCAATCCGTTATTCACTTTGATTCTCTGCACTAAGCTCTTGGAGATACCCAGCTTTTTGTTCACATCTCTGACTGAAAGGCAAGGTTGCTTCTGGAAAAGCGCCAACACTCTCTACAGCTCCAGGTTTTCTGCCACATCCTGGCTATCGAACAACAGTCTTGAGTTCCTTGAAGCGTAATATAACCCTTCGCACTGTGATTGGATACTTTCCGGTGATCCTTCCGATTTCAGAATAGCTCGCTTTTGGATTCTTTAGGTACGTGTCCACGACCACGATCAATTTGCGCAGCTTCTCCATTTTTATCACTTTTCTCAGCCAAAACACAACCTTTTTCAATTTTTTTTTAAGAAATGGAAAGCTGATGATCTCTTGAAACGTCAAAAAAATCAAAGCAAACTTCAATTCCTACTGTGACTAACTTCATATCGAAAACTTGCCATTTAAATTCGGGACACGCTTGAGATGGTTTCTGTCACGACTGTTTTGTAGTTTAGAACACGACGAGGACTGAAAAAAAAAAACAGTTGAGACAAGAATTAACATAAAGAAAAGTCGATAATGCAGAAGCACTTGAGAACAGTAAAGTGCTAAATAGCATATTACTTTTTCATTGGACTGTTTTCATGACTGTTGTCAACCGCTTTTGCATTATCGACTTTTCTTAATTTCTTGTTTCGACTGTTTTTTTCCAGTCCTCGTCGTGTTCTAAATCACCAAATAGTCGTGACTAGAGCCCGGCGCGCGCCGACTGTTAGCCGTTTTTAGCGCGCCGCCAAACTTTTTTCTTAGCCGCCGCCGCCCAAAAATTTATGAGGCGCGCCGCCGAGCGCGCCGCCAAGAATAATTCGGCGCAGCGCCAGTAGGCGCCACACTGCAACTTTATTTTTTTACATAAATTTTTGTTCTTTTTTGTTTTTCAGACTGTTCTTTTTTTGTTTCACATAAATTTTTGTTTTTCAGATTGTTTTTTTTTTTTGTTTATGCGTTTTATGCAAACCCGAGTGATATGTAATTAGAAAATTCTTATAGAAAATTTAACGCTATAGAACTTTGCTGAAGATCATTTTCCTCTATCTAAAAAATGTTATTTTCGAACAATTTTCTATGAGATGATTTTGTGGAGTTTCTAAAAATTGCTGCGGTAGTAAAGCATGGCATAAGTTGTTACATTTTGCTCACGAAAATGGAAAAATTATCTAGTTTATATATTTCGATAGGAAATATACTTCTTTACCTACTACTTTGTCGAAGATCTTTTTTTCTATTTCTTAACAACAAATATATTTTAATTTAGTCAATATTGATGTGCATTGTAAGGAAAATATTCCAAAAAAGGGTCCATAATTTCAATATTTTTTTTGGCAAAAACCAAATGGTCAGTAAAAAGTCAAAAGTGGTCAGCAGAAAATCAAATTTGATCAGCAAATAATTCGAAATAATCAGTAAAAATTTTCAATTTTGTCAGTAAAAAGTAAAATTTTGTCAGTAAAAAGTTAAATTTGATCAGTAGAAAGTTAAGTGGTAAGTAAAAACTTCGAATTGCTCAGTAGATATATTCGAGTTGATCAGCAAAAAATTAAAAATGGGCAGCAAAAAAATTAAAAAAAGCAGTAAAAACTAAAAAGTGGTCAGCAAAAAATTAGAAAGGAGCAGTAAAAAATAAAAATTGGTCAGCAAAAAATTAAAAGAGGTCAGTAAAAAATTAAGTGGTCGGTAAAAAATAAAAATCGGTCAGTAAAAAATTAAAAACGAGCAGTAAAAAATAAAAATTGGTCAGTAAAAAATGAAAAATGGTCAGTAAAAAATAAAAGTTGGTCAGTAAAAATTAAAAGTGAACAGTAAAAAATCAAATGTGGTCAGCACAAAATTAAAAGAGGTCAATAAAAAATTAAGAGTGGTCAGTAAAAAATTAAATTTGGTCAGTAAAAAATTATAATTGGTCAGTAAAAAATATAAATTGGTCAGCGGCCAGTGATAATCCTAAATCAGCTTATAAAGGTGCATTTCCTTCGGGATCGGGAATCTTCGTTTTTTCCATTTTGTTATTTACACTTTTGTTTTTCCCATTTTTTCTTTGGAATCTTTGTCTTCGGTAACTTTTGTTTTTTGAAAACTTTGTCTTTGGAAATGTTGTCTTTCATACATTTATCACAATTTTCATAAATTTTGTCTGCAACAAATTTTGTACAAGTATATTTTATAAATTTCCAAAAATTTCCTTTTTCTCAAAAAATTTCCATTTGCCCCAAAGCACGAAACTAAAAATCTCCCAAAACCAGAAAATTTCCTTTTGTCCTGATGGGTGATACTGTTAACTTCCCAACACACTCTTGTTCCAAAGGACGAAACTAAAAATTTCCCAAAAAAAAAGAATTTCCATTTGCCCCGACAGATGATACAGGTAAATTCCCAAAACACAGAAAATTTCCATTTGCCCTAAATAACGAAACTAAAAATTTCCCAAAACAAAATTTTCCTTTGCCCCGACAGACGATACTGATAGCTTTCCAAAACACAGAAAATTTCCCTTTGCCCCAAAAGACGAAACTAACAATTTCCCAAAACACAGAAAATTTCCCTTTGCCCTGAAGGACGAAACTAAAAACTTCAAAAAGCACCATTGTGATATCATTATTTTATTTAATAAAATATATTTGTTTAAAATATATAAAAGTCAAGATTTCCAAAGACAAAGTTTCCAAAAAAACAAAGGTTACCGAAGACAAAGATTCCAAAGACAAATTGGAAAAAAAAACAAAATGGAAAAACAAAGATTCCGCAAACCCTTGGAAACTATGAGAGATAGAGGCCTCATACTTTACACCCTATTAAAGTCTCCTTTAGGCTCAAGATGTGCGAAATTTCACTTGAAAATAAAGAAAATTACTGCTCATTTTTATTTTTTTATTGACCAATTTTTACTTTTTATCGTCCATTTTTTATTTTTTCTGACCACATTTCATTTTTTACTGCACATTTTTAATTTTTGCTGACCAATTTCTTACTGAATTGAATATTTTCAATTTCTTGTTGACCACTTCTTGTTTTTTATTGAACATTTTACTGACCACTTTATTTTCTACTATAATCAAATGTTATTTTCTATTGCTCATTTTAAATTTTTAACTGACCACTTTTTATTTTTTACTGATCACTTTATTTTTTACTGATCAAATTTTAGTTTTTACTGATAATTTTTAATTTTTTACTGACCATTTTTAATTTTTTACTGCCCACTTTTTATTTTCTATTTATAACATTTTATTTTCTACTGATCAAATTTTATTTTTTACTAACCATTTTTAGTTTTTTACTCGCCACTTTTTATCTTTTACTCACTACATTTTATTATTAATTGCTAATTTTTAATTTTTTACTGACCACTTTTTATTTTCTACTGACCACTTTTGATTTTCTACTGATCAAATTTTATTTTTTACTGCTTATTTTTAATTTTTTACTGACCATATTTTATTTTTCACTGATCACTTTTTATTTTTTACTGATCATGTTTAATTTCTTGCTGACCACTTTTCGTTTTTTACTGACCGCTTTTAATAAAGTATTGCTCTTTTTTTTATTTTTTACTGATCATTTCGAATTTTTTGCTGACCAAATTTGACTTTTTACTGCTCGTTTATTCAATGCCTATTTTTTTTATTTTCCATATAAGGTAAAGTATCCTATGTCGACGACTTAAAGATAGACTTTGTGAAAAACTTATGAAAAAACCGTTATAATTTGTGTTTTTTGATAGGGTTTTCACCTAAAAGAAAAGAATACAGTGAGTGTCAATAGTTTGTTGCCTAATGGATGTTTGAGAAATCAAGTGAAAAAAATGATGGAAAAAAATACTTTTCCAAATTTTTCTTTTTGCAGATGAGTTCCTTGTAATCCGTAGATATTATTTATAGTTTTCAAAAAAAATAGTTAATTTTATTTCATATCAAAAATAATTGTTTTCCAAAAGTTGGTCATTTTTGAAAAATCAAAAGTTTGTTGCCTCATTAAAAAAACTAATTCAAAATGGTGAAAACGTGCAATCAACTTTATGTAAACCGGTTACATTTTGAGCTTACGTCATTTGATAGGCAAATGGTGGATTTGTACATTTTTAAGGCTGTCAATGGTAAATATATAGGTGTAAAAGTGATGATAAATAACAAGAAATAATCAGTTTTTTGATAATTCATAATTTAGGTTATAATAGCAAATTACAAAAAGTTGAAAGGTGGGATATTGTCCAGAGATACTGCTGGAAGGAATCGGCGTCGCTTAATTGCCAAATTTTATGGAAATTCATGAAAAGTTATACATAAAATGGTCAAATATTATAGTTATGAGGCACGAGTACATCTGAAAAACGCTACTGGTAGACCCAGGGTTTCGACTCAGAAAGTCGATAACCGCATTCTAGGTATCTCTGATAGTAACCCCATGATGTTTGCTTCAAAAATTCAAAGTCGGCTGGTTACAGAAGGCATACAGGCTTCAAATGCTTCGAAAATCAAACTCAAAATGAAAGAAAATATAAGAATAGGTACTTGGCTCGCAAGATTCCATTGGTAAGCAAAACCAAACTGCGTAAGAGGTTGTATTTTTACGTTTTTAGCATGCTCCAAGTGAATTTACAACCTTTTAACCAGATTGGTTTTGTTTACCAATGGAAACCTGCAAACCAAGTAATTATTCTTACCACTTTCATTAAATTGCGGTTGGTTTTGAAGCCTGTATGCCTTCTGTAACCAGCCGACTTTGAATTTTTGAAGCAAACATCATGGGGTTACTATCAGAGATACCTAGAATGCGGTTATCGACTTTCTGAGTCGAAACCCTGGGTCTACCAGTAGCGTTTTTCAGATGTACTCGTGCCTCATAACTATAATATTTGACCATTTTATGTATAACTTTTCATGAATTTCCATAAAATTTGGCAATTAAGCGACGCCGATTCCTTCCAGCAGCATCTCTGGACAATATCCCACCTTTCAACTTTTTGTAATTTGCCATTATAACCTAAATTATGAATTATCAAAAAACTGATTATTTCTTGTTATTTATCATCACTTTTACACCTATATATTTACCATTGACAGCCTTAAAAATGTACAAATCCACCATTTGCCTATCAAATGACGTAAGCTCAAAATGTAACCGGTTTACATAAAGTTGGTTGCACGTTTTCACCATTTTGAATTAGTTTTTTTAATGAGGCAACAAACTTTTGATTTTTCAAAAATGACCAACTTTTGGAAAACAATTTTTTTTGATATGAAATAAAATTAATTATTTTTTTTGAAAACTATAAATAATATCTACGGATTACAAGGAACTCATCTGCAAAAAGAAAAATTTGGAAAAGTATTTTTTTCCATCATTTTTTTCACTTGATTTCTCAAACATCCATTAGGCAACAAACTATTGACACTCACTGTAGATCCTTATCTACGCGAAGTATTCTAAGAATTAAGTATGAAAATTGTGAATTAGTTAAGAATTTCACGTATATTTTGTTAACACTAAACCTACCGAGGTTTTTCTATACCTATTCCTACCATACTCGGTCAAATTGACCGATACTGATGAATGTTATCAGAGACAATACTATCACCTTCTTTCAGTCTGGGATGTTTTAGGGAGGCCCCTAGAGTTCATTTCATCCATTTACAGCAAAGATAACCAACCCCTCCCTCCCTCAGTTAGTAAAAAATCAGTCAGAGGGAAGAATTTCTTCTGAATTATTTTTTGGGCAAAATAATAGAGGTAGCCACTCAGAATGTTCTGACAACCCCCCCAAAAGTTAATGCAAGGAATCCAAATACAATATGGATTTCCATCTCATCCCACTCCTTCACCTCCAGAAACCACTCTTTTGGAAATATCTCAAAAACTAATAGATCGATTCCTTTCATTTTTGGATATGTTTTAAGGTAGTCAAGGCGGACATTTCGTCCTTAGGCACCAATACTCCCCAAAACTTCTTTCTTTCAGTTTTCAAGGTCAGTATTTTTAAACTATTTTAGCTGTTCTATAATATTCTAAAACTGAATAAAAGTGCTTTAGGCTTATACAAAATTTCTAGATCTCTCAAAATAAATGAAATTTTGTCCAAATCCGTCGAAAATCCAATTTCCTAAGCATTGATTTGATTCCTAAGTACCAATTGACCACCGACCTTGCAAAACCCCTGAAGTAATTTTCGGAGAGAATTGGTGTCTGAGAACGAAATGTCCGCCTTGACTACCTCTAAAACATATCCAAAAATGAAAGGAATCGATGAATTAGTTTTTGAGATATTTCCAAAAGAGTGGTTTCTAGGGCTGAAGGAGTGGGATGAAAAGAAAATCCATATTGTATTTGGATTCCTTGCATTAACTTTGGGGGGGGGGGGGGTTTGTCAGAACATTCTGAGTGGCTAGTTCTATTACTTTGGTCAAAAAATAAATCAGAACAAATTCTACCCTTCTGACTGATTTTTTACTAACTGGGGGAGGGAGGGGTTGGTTGACTTTGCTGTAAATAGATAAAATGGACTCTAGGGGCCTCTCTAAAATATCCAAGAGTGAAAGTAGGTGATAGTATATAGTATAGTATATAGTATATAGTAGGATTACCTATGTCAAATCGGTCAAATTGACCGGTCGTGGTAGGTATAGCACATGAAAAAAGTTTCTCGAAAAAGACAAAACAAAATAAAAACAAATACTCAAAAATATATCATATGGACATATTAAGAAAAGTCATGCACTTAGGTAGTGGCAATTGAACGTCTAAGTCTACGTAAATATTAGAAATATGTCCACAAGGTCAATTTGACCGGGCTTGGTAGGTTTAGTGTTAATAACATGAAGAAAAAAATTGGCGCGCTTGGCGCGCCGCCGCCAACTGCTTCGGCTGGCGCGCCGGCGCGCCAGCCGCCGCTGAACCATTTTAAAACTTCTGGCGCCGCCGCCGAAACCCTCTGTGCGCCGGGCTCTAGTCGTGACAGAAACCATCTAAAAGAAAAGTCGATAATGCAGAAGCACTTGAGAACAGTAAAGTGTGTTAAAAAATTATGTTCCTTTTTCATTGAAATAACACCTCAAAACCGACCCATAGACAGAAAGAGGAAAAGTAAAGACTAGCTTATGGTGCTACTTTAATGAAAATTGTTATATTTTTTTGACACATGGCTGTTCTCAAGTGCTTCTGCATTATCGACTTCTCTTTATGTTAGTTTTTGTCTCAACTGTTTTTTTTTCAATCTTCGCCGTGTTCTAAACTACAAAACAGTCGTGATAGAAACCATTTAGAAGGAAAGTCGATTATAGAGAAGCACATGGGAACAGTAAAGTGTGCTAAAAAACATGTTCTTTTTTCACTGAAATACCGGAAATAGTAGCATCTTATAGCCGACGCATAGGGAAAAAGAGTGTACTAACCTGTTGTCCCTTGTTACAAGTGAAGCGGAAGAAATGATGTCAGCAAATCCATTTGCCAATGATATGGCCCGGGTTTAGGAGAACTAAATCTCAGATCTCTGCTAATTGGCTTTTTTTTTAATTTAACTTTTTCACAAAAGAAAGTTTAAGCGAATATCACTTTGATAATTTCCTGTAATGATACTATTTGTAGAATGGAAAAGAACCTCCTAGACATCTTTAAGGAGCTCAATGCAGCATACATGAATGTTGAGAGTCGTTTGAAAGCTGAAGGTTTTAAGGTGCGCGTTCTTCAGGTTTGTCGGACATGGGAAGAGTGGGTGGTCTATCCGAGAGATTTCCTGCTGAAACTCAGGAATACTTTCTTGGGTCAACCGACTGGAGATAGTCCTGGGGAGGCAGATGGTGCTCCTCTGTCAGGAGATGAGAAGGATGATGAGGATTTGGATGGTGTGCCTCTGGATGGGGCTGCTCTGCTGAAAAGCGCCATGCTCAGAGGTCTTCCAGACATGGTGGCATCAGAGAGTGGAGTAAGATCCTCAGCAGCTCTGGATCTCAATAGTCATGACAGTGATGTGGATGATGATATAGATGGAATTCCGCTGGATGAGGATATCGATGGGATTCCCATGGGAAATGCCTTTGGAAAGGCAGGAGCTGGTGGGGCTTTTGTGCCATCCAAATGGGAAACTGTGGATCCAGAACAGATTGAAGCACAAGCAATTACCACCAGTAAATGGGACAAACTCAATCCGGTGACGCCGGATCCACCCCGAATTGGTGGAGAGTCTGATGATAGCAACGATGATGAGATGAGTTTGGGAGCGTCGGAAACTACGAGAGATTATGATGAAGAGAGAAGAACGAGATTGAGGGAGATTGAATTGAAGATTTTGCAGTATCAAGATGAATTGGAGTCAGGAAAGAGGTCACTGAAGACAGGATGGACTATTTCACAGCAATTAGAGCACTTCCGACGGAAACTCATGAAAAAGGTTAGTTAATTAATCTTTTTTTTCTATTACGGCGTTATCACACTTGCACATTAAAATTTTAATGTGATTCACATTAATTGTCGCTTGTGAGCGTCCAAATATGCTATTTGTGTCTTTGATAAGGAGCATTTATCGCTATAAATGAGTAAAGATGTCTGACATATAGTCTGAAAAAAATGTTTTGTCAAATTAACAAGAAAAGTTTGTTAAAAGGATGTTCTTCCATACAGATTATGGAAAAGTTTTGTCAAATCGGCGGCCAACTGGATCTTGTTAAAAGTTCGTCAAAAAGATGTTTTTTTTTATATAAAATGTAAGCAGAAGTTTTGTTATGTTGCTAAATAACATCCTTTTAACAAAATTTCAACAAAATCCATTTGTTCGTTTAACAAGACATTTTTTTTTTCAGAGTATAGGAAAACGATGGGGAAAACTTTACATATTTCTTCTATATAACCGCATAAAAGAGATCCATATTTGAGTGAATGGGGAATTTTTACATCCGAAATATAACAAATATTTATTTTTAGATATAATCCCGGCATTATGTTCGGTAAAATGTATCGATTATGACTGAATAAAATATAATCACTCTGTAATACCAATATTATAACAATCGAATGAAGAACTCATTTCTTTTCCATTTTTCTTTAAGACTTTCTCAAATATTTTTCTCGAATGAATAATTATTATTTATCTTCACCAATTCAGTCAGATTTAAAGAGCCTCGTGCACTTTTATAGTGTATGAAAGTTTAATGCAACGACCGTTTTCCGTGAGAGAACACAAATTTAGTGAAAAAAATTGCATTCCCGACTTAAAATTCTCAGGGGAAAGTTGTAAAATTAAGGAAAGTAAAATTGAATGAATTTTCCACCCTTTTCATCATATTATATTTAAATAGTTTATAAATTTTAGATTTAACTGTGCTAATTAACAGAATATATCGCTTTAAACACAAATCCAGACAGTTATCGACACATATCAATGTTTTTTGCATTATTTTTATTTTAAATTGTGTTTGGTTAAACCTAATTAATGTAATTTTTTACGCCATAAACCTTTTTTATTCTAATAAAATAAAATAAAGATATTATAACCCGAATAAGTACGAAATATAGAAGAAAACACGTCTTTACATATTTTTGTTATTATATTCACATTATGTTCTACATTTTATACAAAATATGGATTTTTTATAACAATTATATTACTACACAAAAGAAAATATCGAAACACTGTAAATTATGCTTTTCATGAACTTTTTCTGCATTCTGGGCACTCTTTCTTCAATTTCGTTTCACGTAAAATGATCAGGAAGCTGTCATAATGCTTGTACTTTCGATATACTGCAATTAAAGAAAGAAAATGTTAGCTTTCACAAACAAAGTATTAATTCACTATTTTTCCATCAATTACACTTACTTTGTCGAATTTAATCGCTTCTATCTACGTACTCAACTATACTGGACATGCAGGCACACTTCGAGGTTTTAATTTATGTTTAATATTACTTTTTTCACCATTTTTCACTCGAAGATGAACCTCTGCTAAGTAAATAAAGCAAAATTCGGCAATTTGGCAGCTTTATACAAAAAGAACACAAGTCGTATACAAGTTGTCTCCTTTACGGAACAAATATAACTAAAAAATATCAAAACATAATGTTCATACAATTTCACGATATTATGTCAACATAACAGCGAAAATATGTAAGATAAATATACTTTCGATATTTTCGACATAGATTTACTCATTTTCACTCAAAAATGGATTATATTATGACCTTTTTATGGATCTAAAAACATTTATTCGTAATTTTAAGGGGAAATTTCAATATATTAACTGGAATTTATCAAATAAAATGTATTATTCTTATTAATAGAAAATAACTGATATTTTCTATACATTTTTTAGTTAAGTTGTTTTTTTTTGTGTTAATCGCGTATAATTTTTAGTTTATATACTTCCATTTTGTTCATACATTACATTTTTTAGAAATAGATTGGTTACGTTGAAAATATGTTGGTTACATTTGAGACATACATTATTTGGATATCAAGTGCCGCTTGGGGGGTTTCTATTTATTGATAAATAAGTGGACTTGGCCTACAAAAATAAGTTGAAATTTACCTAAAGCATAAATATTTTTCACATTAAAAATTAAAGTGAAAATCGCATTAATGCTTTAAATCAATTTATATCAAATTTTGCGGGCCAAGTCTACCTTTTTATCAACAAATGGATCAAATTTTGAATATAAAATGATTCAAACACACAAATTACACATTTGGACTCTCACCAGTGATAATTAATGTGAATCATATTAAAATTTCAATGAGCAAGTGTGATAACACAGTTAGTTCGTGTAGAAAAAAGAATTTATTCTTTCAATGCTATCATTAGTCCCTGCGTGATCCTCGGGGTCAGGATAATTCTGATTCGGCCTCGGAGAAATATTCCTCCAGTTCTAGAGAAAGACGGCCAGAAAGGCGAAGTTTAAGTCCGCCAGAGTGAGTATATTATTATGAAAAAGGGTTTATGTAAAAGGCATTTTGAGTTAATTGATTTTTTTGTAAAGATCTACTAAAAGACCATCATCACATCGATCACGATCACCGTACAAAAAGTCCTCAAGGGACTCAGTTTCACCGCCAAGTAGTAGGAATTCAAAGTGAGTAGTCAGTCATGGATGATGTTGTCTGTGAGTTAAGGGATTTTTAGGGAAGAGAAATTCGGTTTGAATTATGGAAATTTTCTAGATTAAAAAGGGGTAGATCGCGCAGTGCATCGGATTCTCCAAAGAGATACCGAGATAGTAGGAGATACGATCCAAGTCCACCGAGGAAGTATAGATCGCCTTCGCCAAGGAGTTCACGATCAAGTAGGGATTTTGGGCGGGAAGTGTCTCCGGTGTCATCTTCTTCCGGTCGCTATAGCAGCAGTTCCACCAAGTCCCCACCGAGTCGACATCGATCGGATAAACACAAGCACAGGCATAAATACTAAGGGAGTCCTGGCTGATTCACTCAATGTGTTTTCTTTCCGTTCTTTCGTGGACTCTACTCGTTGTCAATTGTGTATTGAGACATTCTATGGTGGGAAAAGTAAAGACAAAGGTTCACACATTTTAGAGATTTGGATGAGAAGTTGTGAAAAAGAAAGAAACACAATAATAACAAGTATGAAAATATAAACTTGTTTTTCTTGCAAAAATTCGATTTTAGTTATTTTTCAGTGTGAAAATGGTAAGAATTCTTTTCGTTTTTTTTTTTTTTTTTTAAATAAAAGAAATTGTATGTTTTCAGGAAGTTCATCGCAAAGATCGCAAAAGAAGTTCTTAGAATCATTAGGATCTTTCCAAGGTCAGTTAAAACACTAATACATTAGTATCTTTTAGAAAAAAAGGTGAGAAAACATTCTTGCTTTGCGGAATGCTCGATCTCGTGACTTAGGACCTTGACAAACATGAGAATTAGCCGAGAGACGGTTAGCGTAATTATATTAGAAATAATGTTTAAAGTGCATTTCCGTCATTTTCTAATAAGTCGTCTCTCGGCTTAAGTCGTAAGTGTGTCTAGGGCATTAGATGCTATACCTCAAAAATACTTTTTTTTCACATCATTTACTCTTTACCGGTTCTCAGCCGATTTGAACCGATTTATAAATCACTCAAAAGATCCCACAAAAAATAGTTTTAAGAATAATAAAATTGATTTTCGTATAAAAATTACTTATCGGTTCATAATCGGTTCATTACCGATTTACAACCGATTTGAACCGATTTATAAATCACTGCCAAAAATACCTTAGAAGTAATGTATGTGGGGTAATGCGGATTAACACTTTATTTAAATGGGGAAAGGACCGGTTTATGAACAAAAGAACTGGAATGGGCCCCAGACTATCCGCAAAGGATCTAATTCTAAACGCGTCTGTACTGCACGACGGTCCGTTAAGAAGAAAGAGAGCTCTCCTTTTCCCTACTCGCATGCCGATTCGTTACTAATAGTCCTACACAGAAAAAAATTATTTATAAAAATGATCGTAAATGTTTGTGAATTTCTATTAAGGATAGATAGATTGATAGATATTTTATTTCCAATCTGTAACTTGGTTGCGTCTGCCACCGTCTTACCATTACCGGGCTCACCAGGTAAACGGTTAACCAGGTAACCAGGAGTTACGAAATGCTCGTAAATCGTATAACCCACAAACAAGCTCGTAAAAGTTTGTATTTTTTCCACAAACATTGTTCGTAACATGATCACTTGACGAGCATTTTTAGTACTTTTACAAACATTTGTTCCCCTAACATTTACACATTTGCGCCCCTAGAGTTGGTCCCACGAAGTTTAAATGTTCTAAAAAGTTGTAGTGCTTTGCGAGATCTTTAATTTTCGCCCTCACTCAAATAGAACCGAAAATATGACTTTTTGAATTTCGTGAACTTTGACCCCTCATATCTCCGGTTCTATTTTAACCAAACCGAACGCACGTCACTTTTTGGAAACCTCATACCCTAGACTACAACACTCTAAAATTTGATTAACTTGCACAATGGCGTTTTTGAGAAAAATGAGTTTGAAATTTGATGAATTTTGACGCTATCGCAGCGCCACCTGTGGCGACTTTTTGAACTTTCATCTGAAAGTGCTCATCGACACGAAACCAAAAACCCAAAATTTATCGGGTTATCGATTGACTTAAGTTTTGATTGATACTTGACTTGATTTTTGTTTGATAGGTATAATCAGCAGCTACAACATACTAAAATTTCAGCCTGATACATAAAGGAATTTTTGAGTTATTTAACTTAGAAAATTGAAAATTTTTCTTTTTAATAATAGCGCCCCTAGCGATAGTTTTATGAACTTGCGATGTTAGAAAGGCAAGTGGTATTTCACGAGAGCTTTCCAAAAAGCCCTCACTTTTTAAATTCTGACAATTAGAACCGGAGTTATGGCCATTTTAAGAAATTGTTTTTGGACCCTTGTAGCACGGATCAGTCAGGTCAGGGACCTCAAGTTTGATATTAATCGAAAGCTCTAAAGCCCAGCTAACTTACTAAAATTTCAGCCTGATTGATGCCATAGGGGCGGAGCTATTGAGAAAACAAAAAAAGGGGGGTCTTCAAAATGGCGGAAGGAGGGGTGGGGGGTGGGGGGTCAAAGCACCAAGTTGCAATTTTCAAACGATATATAACCTTTGCCGAAAACCGCAAGTCGATATCTCTTTTAGTTTAGGAGCTATTAAGCTCCAAAGAGCGGCCGTACGGACGGACGGACGGACGGGAACGGTTTTCAGCCACCCATATATTCGTGATCAGGAAGGGGCCAAACACGTTCGGGCAAAGTTTGGGGCCGATCATAACATGAGATTTTGTTAGGATTTATAGTAGGTGAGATTGTTAAGAATCTCACCTAAGATATCTAACATAAGACGTTTATAAGAAATCCATTCGTCTTCCATACTATAGACTTGGTTCAGACTTGCCAGGAATTCAAAAACCTTTCTAACACGCCCAAACTTTCCAAAAATCGATTAAGAAATAAGCTTTCTAGGGCCTTTTTAATTTTTGTTTTTGAAAAAAAAAGCAGTAGGAATTTAACACTATATTCGTATATTGATAAAATTCCGCTTAGACAATTTCTAAAACATGATCAAAAATGAAAAATAGCATTAGGGGAGACCGGGGTACCTATAGCCAGGGGTAGAATTAGTCAGTGAATTTTTCTCGTTTTTTTTAAATGTACATCGAGCAAAGTATTTTTAATGAAAGTAGGAACACATCCCCATATTGCCAGAAATATTTATAAGTCTGATCCAGTTATCCTACAATTTAGAAGCATTTTTATAAAATGAGTATAAAATTGTAATTTTGATGCGACAGTTTTTGGCCCAGCATTTGGTTATCTGAGTTTCTAGTCAAGATTTCATAGTTTTACCTCGTTTCTGGCTTAATAAACATAATTGAAAAATATTTTTCACTTAGATAATAAATTATCCAATTTTTTATATAAGATAAACACTGAAACAGCCCTCGGAGCAGGTTGTAGCCACTCTTCCGTGGCGGGATAAAACTATCAATGATTTTTCACTAATACATGGATAATTGTTAGATGAAAAAGTACTATTGATATTCCAAGCAATATTGCCATTCGGATGAAAAATTTGTGAAATAGATTTTTTCAGGATATTTTCATCAATTTTGCCTAAAGTGACATATTTAGCATCAGTGGACTTCAATGTATCAAGCGAAAGAATATTTGGAATCTCCAGTTTAAAATTTCGTCTGGAAAACTGGTGGCAATTAGCACCCCAAAAGTGGCTATATCTAGCCAGGCCGGGGCAAGTGTAGCCAATAGCATCGAACAGACTGGGCCATTGCTCTTTTGATCGATTTTCAAAGAAGTAATGGAGAAGTGATATGACACCTTCATTGTTTTCGATAAAATAACTCACTGAGAACAGCGCCATCCAGTGTAAGTAAAATGTCCAAGGCGGGAAATATTTTCAGTTGTTCAAAATAATGTAGTTCACATTATTCACAAGTATTTTATAGTAAACTTTAATTTCACTAAGCCTAGACTCATTTTAAATACATTTCAAAAGTTTTCACAAGAGTTTTATGAGTAAAATTTCCTTTGTTTTGATTTTTCTTGGCATCAGCTGATTTCGATGGTGATCGATGAAATTTCGAACAATGAATTTAAATAGAGAATCTTAACGGACTATGTGATATGGAATTGTCAAGAAAAAGCAATTGGCCGGGCAATTGCTTTTTGCTTTTTGTTCAAGGTATTTATATTTGGTCAATTTTACTAAAATATCATTTTCTTTTTAAAGAATATTGTCTCAGAGAACGGAAAAAACATCAAATTGATGCAAAAATTGGTTTGGTGCCGCAATTTTTGAATATTTTTTCCATGTGTAAAAAAGCAATGAAGGAGTAAAAAAGCAATGACCATGTAAAAAAGCCCAGTCTGTTCGATGTGAATGTGTCATACTTTTTTCATTATCTACTCTAGAAAAACTCAACGATTTTAAAGCCTTGGACTACACTGTTTCATACAGCCAATATCCTAATGCTACTCATGAAACACAAAAACATTAGACAAACCTTATCATTTTTTCATAAATCACGCGCGAAAAAAAAGCTTCATTTGCTGGCTAAATCTACCCCGGTCTCCCCTACGCGTTTTTGAGACATGCTTGGAAAAATATCAGATTCATATTAATAATGCGATTAAGCTCGACTTGTGGGACGTGGATTCCTCTTGTGAGACCCCAAGTATAGGTGCGGTAGGGGATATATTTCAAGGGGTCGAAAGGACGTAGATGTATTGAAAAAAGGGATAATACATTTGCTCAGTCTTTGACTTTTGTTCAATTTGTAATGAAAAGTAATAATGAAAAAATGTAATAAAAGTCAATTAATAATTTATTCATCATTATATTTACAATAAATTTTTGATTTGAATATTTTCTTACCAATGAGGTATCCAAAGGTGTACCAAACAATTATCCAAATTGGTGCATAGAAAATCCAGTAGTGCTCGCGTTTTAAGAAAAAATCTCAAACTCACTTTATAAAATTTTTATTGCTGAAAAATGAAAAACAAATCTTTTTATTTCAGGAAGCTTCTTGCACAGAAAGCGCAAATGGCTAAGTCACACATTAAAGGCAAATGGCTGATGATGGACGTTCGCAGAGTGAAGACATCCCAGAAGCTGCGGCAACAGGTAAGACTTCCGACTAGATGTTAAGCATTTCACAATGCAAATGGTTTACTTTCCCTTGCCCTTCTTGGTCTCCTTTTTTCTCGGTGGAGGCTGAGGAGCTGCAATAGCCTCAAGAACAACTCCAGTTGAAGCTATCGCTGATGAGCTTTGCTTCCTGGCCGAAGACTTTTCTGTTCGCGTGGTTGTTACGGTTTTGGTACCCTGACCGGGTCCTTGAGCAGGTGTTACAGCAGTTGAGGTGCTAGTTTTCGTAGATTGAGTTGATTCGCAAGTTGTTCGCACATCGGCAGAAATCCCACCTACATTTGATGTAATGACTTCAGATTTCTTCTCACTAGCATCAGTTGAAGCTGTTGTGGTATGAATTTTAGTGGCACCTTCGGTTTTCTGAGACTCTTCAAGAGCAATCTTTGCTTTCCTGGTTTCTTGAACAGCCCTCTTGGTCTTCTGTGTAGGATCCTTTTCATCTTCCTCTTCTTCTTCAAGTTGTATCTCTTCTTCTCCATGACGTACAACTCTCTTTGATGCAATATTTGGATCATTAATTATTGAGACTTCTTGTTTGGTTGGACAAACAGCAAGAACCCGACTTGGGTCAGGAACATTTGTTCCCTGTTTCGTTGTTTTCGTAGTTTGTGTCTGGGTTTTATTTTCTTCTTCAGCATCTTCATACTCTTCAGTTTCTTCAATGATCTCCTCGGCGTCGTAGAAGGTCTTCATGTACGTTTTCTTCGTACCATCTCCCATTACTGTAGTTATAGTTTGTTCATACCCATCAACGGTCCTCTTTGTTACGGTTGTAGTCTTCGTTACTTCATCAACTTCGGTTAATTCTTCACCAACCTTCAGTTTCTTCATAGCTTCTGTTGGAACGAATTCTTCTTCAGTTTCATATGTTTCAACAGTCCTCTCAAGTTTTTTTTGTGTTTCTTGTGGATTTGGTTGTGGAGTATTGGTGAGGGCCTGAGTAGTCTGAGTCGTAGAAGTTTGTTGCACATTCTGTGTTTTTTGAATAGTTTCCTGAGTTGATACTTTCTTACTCTTTTCTTCAACAGTTAGGATGGATGATTGCTGTTGAGTAGTTTTCGTATCAATTTCGGAAACTTTGGTATCTTGGGTTTTTTGACTTGGAGCCTTAGGGGGTTCCTGAGGCTTGGGACCTTCTTTTGGTTTGGGAGCGTCCTGGGGCTTAGGAGCTTCCTGAGGCTTGGGAGCTTCCTGGGGCTTAGGAGCTTCTTGAGGCTTAGGAGCTTCCTGAGGCTTAGGACCTTCCTGAGGCTTAGGAGTTTCCTGAGGTTTGGGAGCTTGCTGAGGTGTTTGATTTTCAGGAACTTGAGGGGCACTGGGAGGAATAACAGGAACCGCATCATAAGTCGTTTTCTTATGAGTCCTCCTTGTTCCATCAATCAGAATTGAAGTAGTAACCCTTTCATAGCCCTTTTCAATTCTCTTAGTCACAATAGTTGTGTTTATTCTTTCAATAACTTCAACAATTTCCTCTCCAACTTTCAGTTTTTTCATAGCTTCGGTGATGATGATTTCTTGAGTCTCGATTTTTGTTATTTCTTCTTTAAGTTTTCTCAAAGCTTCTTCGTCTACAGCAGGAACTTGTGAAGGTTGTTCCTTCTGGACGTTAGTTTTTGTGCTCTCAACTGTTTGAGTTTTTTCCACAGTTTGAGTAGTGTTGGAAGTAGTGTCAGTTGTGGTTTCAGTGGTTTTTTGAGCAACTGGTGGATTACCTGGAGCGGCAGGAACTACCGGTGTAATCTGCTTGGTTTCCTCTACAACTTCAACGGGATCGTAGATAACCTTTGTCTGAGATCTCATTGATCCATCATTAAAGATAACTGTTACTGTTCGTTCATATCCATTTTCAATTCTTTTGATCACGGTTGTTGTATTGGTCTTCTTGTCGACTTTAACGATCTCCTGACCCGTTGTTAATTTTTTCATCTCTTCAGTAATAACAAACTCTTCAGTATCTTGAGTTGTTTGCTGGACTTGTGTTACTTCAGTTGTTTGTTGAGTAGTTTGCTTTTTAGTAGCTGTTTCATCAACGGTTGTCGTAGTGTTAGTCGGAGCGTCCGGAACTTTGGGAGTTTGCTGATCTTTAGTGATCTCAACCACATCAAAAATTGTTTTAGTGCTGCTTTTAGACGTTCCGTCTTCAAATACTCTTGTTATGGTTCTTTCAAATCCATTTTCAATTCGTCTGATGATGGTTGTAGTTCTGGTCTGTTCATCAACTGTTTTGATCTCTTCCCCGGTTTTCAGTTTCTTCATGGCTTCAGTTACCACAAACTCTTCCTCAACTATTTCTTTTTTTGTTGCCTCAACGGTTGTGGTAGTTTCAGTTGTTTGTTTATCCGTAGATGCTTTTCTTATTTCCGTAGTTATCTTACTTTCTTTCTTGATGGTTCTGCTTTCGTCTTGAATAACTTCTTCAGTTTCATCAATCACTTCTTCAGGATCCATGAAGGTTCTGTTTTGAATACGCTTTGTACCATCCTCTAAGACCGTTGTAATAATCTGTTCGTAACCTTTTTCAATCCTTCTAGTTACAGTTGTTGTATTAGTTGCTTCATCAAATTCCACAAGATCCTTCCCTGGTTCTGGTTTCTTGGCTAATTCAAGTGCTGGGGTTGGATTTGTTGAAACAGCTGTAGTGACTGTAGGTGCAGCCACTTTAGGTACTCCAATAATCTCCGATTGCGTAACATTTGTGCTAACCGTTGTTGTAGTAGTAACAGTTACATTTTCACCTTCAGTAATTTCTTCAGTAATCACTTCTTCTTCAACTTCGTGTTTCGGGAAGGTTGTAATGACTTTCTGGAAGATTCTTCCGTCTTCCCCCACGGTTGTAATTACCCTCTCTTCGGCTCCGTCTTCTCTCGTTCTCAAAATTTCGCCTGGGGGTAGTTTCTCCTCCGTCACCGCAACAACAGTTTCCTTCACCTCCGCTAGAAATATTATTGAAAATTTACAATAAGTGCCATTCCCATGCAATGATTTTTCAAAAATTAGAAGTCTAGAAAGCACACGACAAACCCAGTCAATCCACACCAGCCACAAGAGCTCTTTTGTTAGCTTTTGCGTTTCTTCTCATGCGATTGTCCCGGAAGCATTTTCCTCGGCATCACTGTAGCTGATATTGGCGGAAAGATAAAAGGGAAGACAAGCTTTGTTTTAGTTGTTAGTTTATAGCAAAATTGCAATATTGTTTTATGATTTACAACATTGATACCCCAAAAAAAGTATTGGCTTCAAAGAAGGTGAAAAAAAACTCACTCAAAAAAATTCAAAACTTGCAAAAATCTGTTTTTCTTCAAAAATGGCGCTCTTAAAGATCCCTTCCTAGAGATTCTTTTCAAATATTAAAAAAAATGTGATGCGTATGATGCTTTAAGAAATATTATACTTTATAAATGATGAAAATATTTCTGTTAGTAAGCTTCTAACACAAGAACAAAATCAACAACTTTTCGAAGTTATGCTTTTTCAAAAGTAAATTTTGAGATGAAAAGGCCAATTTATACTTTTCAAGTTGTTATGCTGTAAAATTATGTTTTTTTTTCTTCAAAAAAATAACTCAATGAATCAACATGATTTTCCAAGCGATATTTTAAAATGCTTTTGAAACTTTAAAATGCTCAAAATGCGAAAATTCTATTTTACTAAGTTAGCATAGTTCTTTACAATGGCGTATGACTTCTTTCACCTCCTTTCCCAACGATCTAAAAGACTTAAAACAAAACCATTAAACATCAAGATGCTCAAAATAATGTCTTCTAATGTTTGTCATGTCAGGGATGTTTTTGGGAGTGATTTTGAATAACACAAACACAAAAAATAAAAATGCAAATAGTTGTGAAATCATGATTTATTTGTCGACAAAGTTCCTGCCAAAAAAAATTATACGATAAACATACAAAAGAAAAGAGAAAAAAAAGTATTGGCGACATTTTCATGGCAAATAGAATTCATTGCTCTTTTACATAAAACTACAAAAAAATATATAAATGAGATTGCTGATTACACTTTACCACCATCTCTCTCCAATTTATGAGTAAATGAAAAGGGGTTGATGTGAGATTTTCAGGGAGAGATGGATTTTATTACTTTGTGTGATGTTAGACAATTTACTGGTTACCTTCCTTGGCCTCGGGCAGTACATCTTCCTTCTGAGTCTCTGGAGTTTCCCCCATGGTTAGATTGATGCGTTTGAGAATATTTTCAAAAGAATCTCGGCCCATGTAGTCAATATTTCCTGATTCCCAACATTGTCGTCTCATCTGTGACTCGAGGGCTTCTTGTTCAGGAGTTCTTTGTTCACCCAAAGTTACATTTGCCAAAGCTCCAGCGATTCCACTCTGAAATGTGCCAAAAAAATTGTTTTAGAAGGGGTTTTCTTACTTAAAAAAAATACATCTTTTAAAGGATGGTAATGCCCAAAACACTAAGAGACTTCCACCACTGAAATGAAAAACATTTAGTGAAATTTACCAACCACCTTTTCAGTTGAAGACATATTTTGTACTAAACGCCTAGACTTATTACACAGGCTTTCAAGGAAGCTTCAGATAGAATAAATCGAACGCCATGTATTGAAAGAAGAAAGTCATTGCTTGAATTTAACTGTTTTTATAGTAAATTCAAAAGATAAACGTGTTGAATTAAAGCCACAAAAGGGTAGGGTAAGTGTGCCAAATTTCAGCATAGTTACATGCAAGCGCCAAAGTCTCAAATTTGAAATGTAATATTTTTAATACAAATTGATTTTTTTACTTTTTCTTAAGGAGTGTTGCTTGGAAACTTGTTAACAATTTATCGTCTTTATTTTCTCTAAAATCATTCTTAATACATTTTAAAATGAATAAAAATGTAAACATAGCTTTGGTCCCCTATTTCGGCCACTTTCATTTTCATAGTTCCTTGCCCTTCGAGAATCCTTCAAATGTCTTTTTCGCGTCATCTCGTTTGTCGAAGCTACATTTTTTGTTATTCTTTTGCATTGTATAATCTCTGGATTATGTAAAAACTGAAAATTCATGAAATTTCGAGGAACAAAAA
The DNA here is from genome assembly GCF_024763615.1 of Phlebotomus papatasi. Taxonomy (NCBI): domain Eukaryota; kingdom Metazoa; phylum Arthropoda; class Insecta; order Diptera; family Psychodidae; genus Phlebotomus; species Phlebotomus papatasi. The sequence continues at coordinate 52,743,553 of NC_077223.1, forward strand.
AATGGCCGGAATTGCAAGCTGGCCGGAATTTGGCACACTTACCCTAATGGGATTTCGATATACTCAAATATAAATGTACCGAAGATGTCGGTGACCGCCGTCTGAGGGTGACTTCGTTACTCTGTTCGCAAGCTTTCCTTTAATTCAGGCATTTTTTAAAGACGATCGGACATGGTAGATAGGGTCGGTGAAGACCATGCTTAACTCTTTAAGGACGAGAGGATCAAAAATTAGGGGTCAGAAAATCTTTTTCTGCCTTCTTAATAGCAAAACAAGGTCGTAGGAATTTTTTTTTGAGACACGGGTATTTCAATCGTCCTTAAAGGGTTAAGTGCTAGAATTAAAGAAAAGCCTACAAATAGCAAAGTGGCAAAGAAACCTCCGAAGGGCAAAATCACTCGCATTTACGGTAAAAGATGCTTTTATATTATTCAAAATTTTGCGATTGACCAATTGCGCATTTTTATTTACATTAAAAAAAATTAGCGTACCTTTAAGCTCCAAAAAAGCTCAGGCTGATCCTCAATAATTTTGAATCCGGTAAATTTAGCAGTAAAGGATCGTACAATGAGAGCATACATAGAAAAAAATATTTTGTAAAATTGTTCGTAAATGTTTGTGAATTCTTATTGGGGACTTACGAAATGCTCATAAATTGTATAATCCACAAACAAGTTCGTAAAAGTTTGTACTTTTTTCACAAACATTGTTCGTAAAATGATCACTTGATGAGCATTATTTGTACTTATACAAACATTTGTTCACACGAAAAAATGTTCGTAAAATTTTGTCATTTGTTCGTAAGTTTTTGCCAGACAAACAAAAATTTACGAACAAATGACAAAATTGTACGAACATTTTTTGCGTGTTTACGAACAAATGTTTGTAAAAACACAAAAAATGATCGTCAAATGATCATTTTTCAAACAATGTTTGTGAGAAAAAGCACAAACTTTTACGAGCTTGTTTGTGGGTTATACGATTTACGAGCATTTCATAAGTCCCCAATAAGAATTCAGAAACATTTACGAACAATTTTACGAAATATTTTTTTTCTATGTAAGTAGAATTATGGATTAGAAATTGTTAAATATTCTTTAGGATTAGCCTATTCAGTCTATTTGGGGCTTTACTGAGTGTAGTGTCTATTTTATTCTCACACTGGTAAAAATAAAAGGATCACATTGATCCAAATTTGATCCTTTTGCAAAGGATGAAGCAAATTTCAAACACCAAATGGACATCATAATAGAACATGTTAATTTGATACATCCTTTGCAAAAAGATCAAATTTGGATCAATTTGATCCCTTTATTTTTAGCAGTGCATAATTTCTAGTATTATTATTTTTTTAAAATTTCTTTTCCTTATCCTATTTTATCTGTTAGAGGCAATATTCCATGTTTTTACTGAAAATTAAAAGATAAGTTGATTGAAATCTTTTTATATTAAATTTAAAATTTAAATATTAAATTTTGTTAAATGGAAGTGGGGCACCTTTGAATTTCGGGCAGCTTTGTAATTGGTAATTCTGTCCATTTTTTTTTAAATAAAAATTGAGCCATATGAAAATGTAATTTTTCCTTAATCTGTTTGTGGACATAAATTATACTCCCTCCGTTCCGAAATAAGTCGTACGTTTGGGAAAAAATCTTGTTCCGAAATAAGTCATACGTTTGGGAAAAATTGGAATTAAGGGAAAGTTTGTTGGTAAATGTTTTATGTATCAACAATTATCTCTTATAAAGAACTATTGCTTATGTTCAGTACTAAAATTGGGGTCCGGTCTTGATGGTATCTTGAGGAATGAATGTCTTAAAAATATCTTATTTTTGGCGTTTTATTTTCAATCTAACATAGATGCAGAATGGTGAGAGATACAGACTTGGGACGTTCGGGGGACCCCCCCATAAGTTCACCCTGGGAACATTAATATGTTATTTATTTTGCCCCCACTCCTTCCCTTTCCCTTCAAAATCATGTTTTTTGGGATTGCTCGAAAACACGTCGTGCGATTTCTTTTTTTCAATTCAGAATATGTTTTAGAGAAACATATAAAGTGTCCCAGGGTCAACTTTTGGGGGGTCCTCTGAAGGTCCCAAGTCCCTATTTCTCACCATTTTGCATCCAGATATTCGAACACATAAAAATGGATATTCTTTTTATTGCTCATTCTGCAAAATTTGAGCAATAAAAAATGTCATATCGGTAATAACTGTTGAGTTCTACTTGTGCATACTAAAAATTTAGAACAAATTCTATCCTGTAATGTTAATCACAGTCCATTTTTTAGTAATTAACTATCTACCGGAGCTCTTTGAAAAAAACGCGAAAAATGGACAACTTCAACATATCGAATCCTCAACATACCATCGTGATAGGATCCTCATATTATCCCTGAACATGGAGGATAGTTCATACACAAGATATTTGCCAATAACAAAAACATTCTCTGAAACCATTCCTTAATCCCTAATTTTTCCCCAAACGTACGACTTATTTCGGAACGGAGGGAGTATTATGATCAGGCTGAATTTGATTAAAAAGTAGAAGAAAAATCCTAATTTCAAAGCTGCCCCAAATGCAAAGCTGCCCCACTTCCTCCTACTATTAATTCGGAATTCACTTGGCGTTCTAATAAACTCTTGAAAGCTTACCTTGAAAGCCTATTAATACCTTTTCTACTCTGAAAAGAAAGGTTAACAAAAGTATTTTCTGACAACTGATCTTTTTTAAAAGTTTATAGAAGTAAATAAAAGACACAAAAGTAAATAAAAATAACCTATTTTTTTCAAAGTATAAAAGGTAAAAATATTTTAATAAATTTACTTAATACAAGAAGCACATTCATGCAATTTTGCACCTAATTAATCCTTGTTGGAGTGAAACGCACTATAGGGATCTCTTTATCCAGACACTGAATAGACAGCACTTTGAGATCAACAAGAAGCTTCTAAATGATACGAAATCCCAGGATGAATGAGGAATAATGGGTGGAGGATGTCTGTTTTTTGTGTGTGATTGATCAGAGGGGTGAATGGGTTAGTGTGGAGGCACAGTGTGTGTAGAAGAGGAATCCCCCAAGAAAGTCATGCTGGATGGTTTTTTTAGAGAGTGTGACAAAGTAATTGATGCCTACCTCATTAGACGTGCTTTTCACATCATTTGTCCCTGAAATACTGTTCACCTGTCTTTCTGGTGTTTTTGGGCTCTCTTGGGGACTCTTTTCCACTGTTAATTTACCAGGAGGGGGTTCGGAAGGGGTCTCTGAATTTGTATTAGGTGGGATTAGTTCAGGAAGTCTATTTTCCAGAATTTCTGTCATTTTTTGCAGTTCTGGAGAGTGTTTGTTGGGTCCTGGATCAATTTCTTTAGTCTCTGTAATTTCTGGAATTTCATTCCTGGATTCTTCTGTATTGTGAAATAATTCTTGTCTCGATTCTTCTCTGTAGATAACTTCTTGACAAGTTTGTTCCTCAGAATTTTTCTGATTTTGACGACTTTGAACGGATTGATGTTCAAAATTTTCTTCTTCACGATTTTCTTGGATTTTCTCAATAAAATGATCTATTTTGACATATTCCTCAGACACTTCCTTGTGAATAATTTCAGTGTTCCTCTCGTAATCCTCCCATGGATCGTAATAATGTATTTGTTGAATTTCTTGATGTTCTTGCGTAGGTATTTCTATAACTGAATTAGGATGAAAAGTATTGGAAGTTGGGAGAGAAGGTGGTGGGACATAAGGGGGACATGGAGGATCATGCTGTGGTTCTTCGTACCATGTAGTCGCTTCTTTCTGTTGATTCTGTGTGGAAAAGAAGGATGATTGAAAGAAGACACATTTGCCAGCAATTCCATTTGCCTTTCTGCGGTCTCCTTCCCGAAATCACAAATTTCTCTAAAGATTTTACAGGGACTGTGCGATAGTTTCTTTTAAGAGAATATTTTCAAAAAGATTTTAAATAACATGTGAAAAATGCATCTGTTGAATTACATACAAAGAAGGAAAAGGAAACATATTGTGACGAAAGCCAAAAGCTTCAGCAGAGAGCGTGTTTTTTTTCTGAGCATGTGAATGAAATTTTTGTGGAAAGTGTCCTGACTGGCTTACCTCGGAGCCTAGAATGTCTTCAAACGCGTAGGAAGTTGTCTTTCATGTTAAAATAAAATTGTTTGCGGTTGGGAGAGAAAGAGAATAATTTTCAGTTAATTGGTGTGTCATTGGTGCACAAAAAGAAAACCATTAAAAAAAAGGCGGTCCACTCTGAAAAAGTTCTTCAATAAAACAACCCTTGTCCCTTCCCCAGATTAAAATACTCACCATGTCAGTTGTGAGATGTGGGTGGATTTGATCAAAGAAAATTGACCACCAGGTTTGCAAATGGCATGCAAGATGAGAATAGTTTTCGGGAGTTCGAACTGTTCTAGTTTGTGGATCGAAGTTCTGCAGCCAGGGCTTGGAAGTGCCGATGAAGTGAAGGATTTTCACGTCCCTTCCGAATTGCTTGAAGGCCGGCAAGTAGGAGTATGTAGCTGTTGAGCAAGTATTGTAGACGAATGGTAGATGCTTGCTGATGTCACTGTGAGCCCAGTCAGAGAAGTACAAGTTTAGGAGGCCCTATACAAAATAAAGTTATTAGGGAAATTATTTTAAAATACCCCAACTGATTCTGATTCCATTCCAAAATTGCGAAAAAATAAAAAGTTAGTCTGTTCAGGTAAACTTTATCTAAAACTTATGGTTTATGATTTCTAGGGATGACCTTAATTTGTATATCTTTTTTGAATACCGTTGTGACGGGTGACTTTGCATTTTTATCGCTATTTATTAACTTAGCCTTTAAAAATTGATAATTAAAAAACAGCAATTTCTAATAATAAACGACAATGAGATCTACAATATGGCGTGGTCGCTATCTTGTATATCCTCGTCCGATCGAGCTGAAATTTTAGTATGTCATTGCTTATGGCAAAACCTTTTCAAAACATATATACATTAAAGTCTACGTCAAGCATTTACCTAAATACAGAGGTTCAAAGTTTAAAAATTTGAAATATTCAAATTTTGGCGAAGGTTTTGGGGGAATATTTGAGACCTAAACGAAATGTCTCAGTGAGCATTAAAAATGGTTGAGGCTTTTATTTTATATATTTATTTGCTCTTACATAATTTAAAGAGAAATATAAACAAAAAATTCATATATTTTTTTACTTTTCATCATTGCAACAACAGTTTTCAGATCCTCAAATAATATGCTACAGTAGACTCTCTCAAATTCGGGTATTTGGGACCGAAATGTCAACCGAATTGGAGAGAAATTCGGGCCTCAAATTGTTTGAATTATTGCGTTTACGTGCTCATTGCTATTATAAATTTCATGAAAACCTCTTAATAATGCAAAAACACATCAGAACTAAGACAAATCATGGCAAATTTGAGCATATTTGCTTCATTTGATAATCATAATCGAACTTGAAAAATGTCAACAAACTTTTTTTGAATTTAACTCCAGCCCGAATTAAGAAATAGCCCGATCTTAAAAGAGTCGAATTAGCGAGAGTTTACTGTATTATAAACAAAAACATTACTTTTCTTTTTCTTTGTTAGATATCATCACATATGATAACGCTGTCTTTATTGTAATGGTTTTTGCAAAGGAAGCGCCCGTTTTTCTATATAAGGTAAAGTACCCTTACTCGACCGGGTTCCTCTATTCGACCGGTGGGCCAATTTTTTAATATTTGATGGTGAATTTCATCTATTTCTATGAATTTGTCACTGATTCGTATTATTTAAAGAATAATTGACCTATTAATGTTAGATCATATACAAAATATTATAGCAAATATAATTAAATTGAATAAATAAATCTACCGGTCGAATAGAGGAACCGGTCGAATAAAGGGTACTTTACCACAAGAGTGTCAAATTTTTTAACTTGTAGGATGTATGCCTTTATTTCTTGTATGCCTGTATTCAGGCATTCGCTTTACCTAGGCCGAATTATACTAATGTACCGAAAAGGTCTTGGTATCAAGAACAATATACTAAATTTCAGCTCAATCGGTTGAGTTTTATCTTTTGACAGTTCTTCAAAATGGCGGACAGAAACGTCAAATCAAAATGGCGAACACGCCATCTTGTAGATTCCGAGTATTTTATCTTAAATTCCCATATAATTGGGTAATTTTTAATTAAATACTTCTATAATAAAACTTTAGAAAGCTCGTTATCTGCCGTTTTATAACAAAACTCATACGTTCCTATAAAGAAAATAGTGAAAAGATATTTTAATAAAAAAAAATTAACAAAATCGAATTGGATTATTCCGATAAATTTAGAATAGATTTAGACAATTTACTACTCTGAAATCGTTTTTGAAATTAGACCTTCCGATAACTGTTTTTTGACAAAATACCTATATTTGCATTTTATTGACTTACTGAAACTACAAGTATTTTTCTGAGGATCCTTGTACGTTATTTAGTGCATGACATATCCCTATATACTTTGACATGGTAGACCGGATCAGCGGAGACCACCAATAAGTCCAGGTATAAAAAAAGACTTTAAAAATCTTTAAAAAAGAATTTTAAAAAATGGCAAAGTTACACCCGGAGTGCAAAGTCATCTGTAACGACCGACGCGACGGTACGAAAATACTGGGTAAACTCTTAGAAATTTAATAATTTTGAAAAATTCCAGCTAATGTAATTTTTATCAGGCCCTTTCCAAATACACAAAAATTAATTCACCAAAATTCCATATGGTTAGGGTAAGTGTGCCAAATTTCGGCATAGTTGCATGCAGCCCCAAAGTCTCAAGTTTAAAATGTAATATTTTTAATACAAATTGATTTTTTTGTTATTTTTTTATAAGAAGTGGTGCTTGGAATCTTGTAGACAGTCTATCGTCTTCATTTTCTCTATATTCTTTTTTAATACATTTTAAAATGAATAAAAATGTAGACATGGCATTGGTGGTCTATTCCGGCCACCTTCCTTCTCATAGTTCCTTACCCTTCCGGAATTTTTCCAATGTCTCTTTCATATGATCTTGTTCATCGAAACGACATTTTTTGTAATTTTTTGCATTGTATAATCTCTACAGTATGCAAAAACCAAAAAAAAAAAACGGAAATTCGAGGAACAAAAAATGTGGCCGAAATTGCAAGCTGGCCGGAATTTGGCACATTTACCCTATCTTTTAATATTTTACAACAAAGGTTTTTATAAATAAGTACATGTATTTTTTAGATCGTTTGAAACAGTCTTTGAGGAAACTCACCTGATCACCTCCGTCAAAGCTGCCAGACTTTACGGCAAAGTCCAGTAATTTGCCAAAAGTATCCTGACTGGGTCGGAAGACGAAGACACCGGAATTGAAACAGTCAGGCCATCCAACATCTGGAGCTGCGGAGAGTTCCTCTCTCTCAAACAGTTCATCACAGTTTTGCAGAACCTTAATAATGAATTATGGTGAGTGATTTTTTTAAAACATTATTACAACTTTAAAAAAATAAATATTGAACATTTTTATTGCTTTTGGCAAAATTTTACTAAGACTTGGCAATAAGTCAAGTTATAAACAATATTCTTCATTATTTGCTAATGTCATGTGTTAAGATTTTATGTTGCAAAAATTGCTTCAAGTAACTAACTTTGTAGATTTTTGGGCAGTAAAAAAATCTAATTTGGTTGATAAAAATTTGAAATAGATTATAGAATAATAATAAAGAAAATTACGGTTTCATTATCCATTTCAAACGCTTCATGCAAATATGAACGATTATTATTTATCTATTTTTTTTAATGAGTAGAAAATCACATTTTATTGCTATTTTTCTCTTTTTGCTACTTAAATGTTTCATTGTTTTTTTTTCTAATGAAAAACTTAGCACAACCTCTTACTCGAGAGTAAAAAATAAATAAAAACATGTTTGCCTAAAATGCCCATTAAAATATTGAGATCTTTTGAATAGATTATCACTGACTTTGAATGAGTTTATCACTCACGTTTTGAATGAGTTAAAAAATATGAAGTATTTAGAAGCGTAAAATTTTAAATAGCAAATAATTTATACGCGTTTACGTCTTTTCTAATTACTATTATTTACTTTATGAGTTGCGATGATGGTTATTTAGATTAAACAAATTAAAAAAACAGTGATTTCTAAATTCTAATCAGTATCATTTTTATATACTTTCTTATCAATTCTAAATATTTTCTTGTCACATAACATCGTTAAAAGCTCAATTTTAGTCATCTTGATCAAAAAAAAGTAATCTTACCAGTGTATCCGCATCCAAAAAGACACACTTGTCGAATTGCGTGAGGTTCCAGCAATGGAGCTTTGTAAAAGTTACTCCCAGTTCCGGACGCGCCAGGAGAGCCAAATTGGCTGAATCCCTGGAATCGAGAACATTGACCTCTTGCACTACGTCAAATACTGTCTGGAGCTTTGTTCTCATGGCTGCTGAGACGCCTGGCGTGATGAGGACGGCTAACTGGTGGGCGGTGGCTGCCCTCTTGAGGGATGCTGCCACCACGAGGGCTCCCAGGGAGTAGCTGTCATTTGTGGCGAGAGTTACCCACGCAAACTCTACAATAGAAAAAAAGAACAGGTGATCCGCGTTACTCTCATAAATATAATTCTCGCAAATTCTTTGGCAAAAGAGATTTTAAATATAATGATCACCCACGCGCAGTGTGAGGATCGAGCGTTAAGAATAGCTTAAGAATATTCTTCCTAAAATTTCATTGAAGAAGTGTACACAAGATTGCAAAAAAAAAAATCGTGAATTGTTGCAAATTGGTGGCATTTTGGCTCAAAAAAAAAATCAAAAAATATTTGGCCGGCGGTTAGTGGCAGCAAAAATGAGCATTATGTCGACGCATCTTCTTACCTCGCTCATTTGCACAATGGTCATCGATCACTCATTCACTGCCTTCCGTCTTTTGCCAGGAGATCTCTGAGTGGCCCAAAGCACAGACACACGACACAGAAACGCCGCGATTTGCGTATGAAAACAACCACGAAATTGACGATTTAGCCACAACTCCTCTTTTTCATCAATTCCAATTGAGTGTTGAGCAAGAGGCGATCGTGACCTCCACCGAGGGTTAATTGTCAGTTAAAACCACAAAATTGAATGGTGGTGCTTTCATTGTTGTTTTCCATTGCAGAGGCTTGTCTTTTGATGATGCGTTCGCCTCAAAAACGGCCAATATTAACCCTTGAGTGATTGGGATCAATTTGGTTTGAAAAGGATGGATACTAATGCAAATAGAATTTATTAGAAAGGTAGCAACTCACTATATTTTCTATAATTAACTACGAAAATATTCATAAACTTACGCAGCCAAGGATACGTTATAATTTTAATGAATTGAGTAAAGGCAATATTCCAAAAAGACCAGTAAATTCTCATAAATGTGTTTGTTGAGAGTTTGTTGTATACAAATATGTAATGACTCTGTTTTAATGTGGAATGGGACATTTTGTAGAAAATTCTTCTGTTGCGAACGTTAAGAACTACCCAGAATAACAGGGTAGTGTTGTATCCTAATGACATTATACTAGAGATGGTAAAATTTCAGAAATTTCACAGCAGTCGCCACCTACTTTAGGCGGAAATTCATGAAATTTCTTGAAATTTACCAACTCTACATTATACATATTAAAATTTCAAGACGATTGACATTAGTTTTTGCAAATATGCGTTTAAACGTAAAATCCCAGAATATCAGTCCTAGAACTCCAAATATCCCAAGATTCCAAATATTTCAGGACCTTGAAAATTCAGCGATCTCGAAAATCCCGGGATACTGAATTTCCTGATACTCTGAATATTATGGAATCCTTCTTTGTTTTTGCTGTCGGGACCCCGGAATTCGGGATTAGTGATAGTATTTAATTACCTGAATTAAAAAAAAAACTGGATGTTTTGAAAAACTTAGCATAAAAGTGTAGTTATTTATTTAAAAAAATAAAATTATAACCGTACTATCACACTAGCATTTTTTCAATTTGTAAATTCAATTTAATTTTCAGATGATTTGTTCCTATGTGTTATTTTCCACTAAAAACCAATTGAATTGATAGATCTGCACTTATTTATTAATAAAAACTAATACTTGGTCCAGAAAAACTTGTTTAAATATGTTAAAATAGCATAAATGTGGTTGCTCAAATAAATTTGATTTTAGCAAATTAAAATGTTAAAATTGCTCACTAATTTCAATTTTATTGCAGTTACACAAGTAGTCTTTTGAAAAAAATTCTTCTTATTAAATTTATTTACTCGTAAATAATATTATTTGTGGCGAAAATATAAGATAAGTACAGTGCTTTAGTGATAAACTTGCACGAAATGAAGCTTAAGTATCGGGAGTAATTCATTAAGTTCCTCCAAAGCCATCTCTCAGACTCTGAAAATTTTCAAGTAAATTCTAGAAATCTTAATGCTCAATTGGCTCAATTGAATTTAAAATTAAAACGTGAAAAATCCTAGTGTGATAGCACCGTGATTTTGATTTATTAAAGTGTTAAAAAGCTATGAATAATCTAGAAAATACGCTGAAATTGTTTTAAATGACACAAAATATGGTCCCTAATTAAAATTAACGAGGAATCATATTTAGCTGTTTTAGGTTTTTTGAATCAATTTTTGTGGACCAAGTTCGAATTTTTGTCATTATTAATCGTATCGAGATATATTCATTACAAAGGTAATTATTTTTACAATGTCCATATCCCGTGTTAGAAAAATCTGCTAGTCCGTTTGTAGACTCGCCCAGGGGTGCCTTCTCCGCATTGTGTATGCTTCTTCCATGCTCCCGGAGTTGTTGGGCGTAGGCGGTGCATTATATTACGTTATTAACATATGAAAATTGCCTAAATTAGACATTCAGATCTTTGCACCGGGCGGGACTCGAAATCACAACAGTAAGTCGAGCCGGGGAATCGATCCGCCCAAGAGCCAACGGTCTTGCCTATTGCGCCACTGATTCCCCTTTTTATCATTGAAGTAATACAAATTAAATTATTTAAAACCAAAAATTAGGATTTTGAATGCATTTAGCGAGAAATTAATGTTTATTATGTTGAAGTTTTATCGTCTAGTATGATAAGATCCTAATGACCTAGACAGACTTACGGCTTAAGCCGAGAAACGGCTTAGTGGGAAACTGATGGGAATGAAGTCTAATCACTGTTGTATTCACAACTACGTTGAGTCGTATCAGATCTGTCATAGTCGTATAAGATATTGGGTCGACGAAATTATATTTTACAAACTGCCTATTTCAAGGATATTAAACAATCAAATTTGGTATTTAAATAAATTTTGAAAGACAAACAATATTAAATGAAAACTATGAATATAATTTACACTTACAATTGTAATAAAGAAAAGAAAATTTTTGGAACAGTATTATCGAGATAGTTTTTATAAGGGCCGCTACATTTTGATCAGTATCTCAATAAATTTGGTCAGTAAATATAAAATTTCAGTCAGCTTGCAATTTCAGCCACTTCTTTTGTTCCTTAAATTTCCATGAATTTGTAGTTCTTTTGTGCTCTAGAATCTGGAGATTTTACAATGTAAAAAATAACAAAAAAAAAAAAAATCGGTTCTACTACGAACGAGATGATGTGAAAAAGATTTTTGTAGAATTTCAGAAGGGTAAGAAATTATGAGAATCAAAGTGTCCGAAATATTGCTCAAAGCTATGTCTATATTTTTATTCATTTTAAAATGTATTAAGAATGATTTTAGACAAAACAAATACGCTAAACTATCTAGAAGGTTACAAGTAACAGTCCTTAAAAAGAAGCAACTAAAAAAAATCAATTTGTATTAAAATTATTATATTTCAATCTTAAGACGTAGGTGCTTGCATGCAACTATGCTGAAATTTGGTATAGTTACCTTACATAAAACAAACTTTTTGGTTTTTTTTGAAAGAAAAAAGCTGAAAATAATTGTTTTGATAGTTTTTTTTTTGTTCTTTGGCATAAATATTACAGATATGCGAATAAATTAGCTATTATGGTCCCATGTCTAAGGACCCAAATAGACTCAGGTTGATCCTCAAGAATATTTAGCTTGCAAAATTTGACAGTAGAGATTTATCCCAAACCGTCAACCACTGAGGGCTTAGGATTATCGATTAGAAGTCCTTTGCACAAATTTCTTTTACCTAATCTTTTACTGTCAAATTTTGTAGGTTAAATATTCTCGAGGATCACTCTGAGTCTACGTAGGCCCTAATCTCCGAAGCTTTTAGGAGGAGCATTCCCTAGACTGCTTTTCTGACAGTCAACAACTTTACTAGGTCAGTACGCTATCTGACGAGGGGAGAAATCTGCCAGACTTTCTGTCCCAGAAAAAAAAAACAATGTTAAGACGGCGATGGCCACAAGGCATATTAATATGAATTCAATTGGAATTGCAGCACATGTGAACATAAAGCGCGTTTTTTTTTTTATTAAATTCTCTGTTTTGACAAAAAATTCTCACAATAAGCGTTATAGAGTCATAGATCTAAATGGAAAATTTTTTGACTGTTTTTAATTTTTTTTGCTGCCCAAACTGATATATTACTGACCTAAAATTTGTGGATGTCATTAAGGATTTCGTGTATTGGACTCAATCTTAATTTTTATTTTTACTGTTTCGCTAACGGGCATGACGTTTCCTATGTTTCCCATATGTTTCTAGCGTGCCGAAAAAACTTTTGAATTCATTATCCATTTTCTGTCATTGTAGAATGAATTAGCAAAAAATACTAATACAAAATAAAAGCCAATTTAATAACGAAAAGGCAACAGAAAACCTCAGATTGGCAACCTACGTAGTTTTGGAGATATAACGTAAAATGTGTACGAAAACAGGAAAAAATTTACACTAAAACTGGTCGCATTTTTCAGAGCTAATGTCACCCCCCTGGTTTCGCTCTGTCTTGTATTTTGTGAAATGACGAAGACGCTGCGATGTAAATTTTTCTGCACAATGAAGGGTTAATACGAGCAATCTAATCGGGAATGGAAGATTTTTTTGTTGCTGGAGAATTCACCAGCAAAAATGGGCCAGTAAGTCATCGGGAAATAATGAAAATAGGCATTATTTGCTACATTTTTCACTCGCACTTTTTATCGCTCAAAAACTCCGTGAACTTTACTTTTCGTGGTCATGTAGATAATATTTCTGCCGGCAAAAGTGCCTCGAATTCTTGCTGAAATTTCAGCTTCTATCTAACTCTTCAATAAATTTTTCTTTCTCATATTTTTTTGTTAATGTTTTCGCGCTTTATTTTTCTTTCGTCGCCATTCTGCAGAGATTTTCCACACATTCGCGCGAATCAATTGCGATTGTTCAATGTCCAAAGGGGTCTATTTATACATGGAAAATGTCTAATTATTCACTGAACTATTAATAGGCAAGTCTTTCTCTCTCTTCTTGTGTCTTGTTAGTGGCGTCTTTTCGATTCAGATTCAGAAGCCTTCACACGCGAATTTCTCTTTAGAATTGCGATTCCATTTCACTTCCAATGCATGAAATCTCACCAAAAATAATATAATGGTTCTTCTGAAGTGAGATTTTCATCTTGGGTTTTTGAGCGCGGAGAAAAGTTGTCGTGTAGTGAAAATTAGCACAAGGCTACGCAACTTTTCGAGGAGATGATCTCAAAATTTTATTGTGAATCACATACCAGAGAATTCTACACATTTCCACGGTATTTTCAAAAGAAAAATTAATTTTTGAAGAAAAAAGCACAGCCATTGAGTCACCCTTATTTGATGAAATACTGTGGGAAAAGTATTTTTGGAAGCAAGAATGTTGCACTTTATTATTGATAATTTGAACGAGAGGATATTGTGAATTATTTTTCAAACGTTGAAGAATATTCACGAAAGGAATTTGTTTGCAAATTTTATGCAGAATATTTTAGTAATAGCGTAAATATTTGAATACGGCCTCGAATGTTGTAATTTGTTCACAAATATATAGCTGTATTAGTCAAATATTTGTGGTTCACAAAGTCTTAATTTCATAAAAATCATACGGGCTTCAGACCTAAAACTTAGCCATATGGCTTAACTTCTCTAATTTCTTATCAATCACGTTTTTTTGGAAAGATTTAACTTAGAATTGAATTATTAAAGATAAATTAACCTATTAGGCTTTCAAAAAACAATAAAATTGCACACTATATTGGATTTGGAGACCTTCGGGAACTGGGCTAAACCTCTAGTCTGAACACCGCTTAAGATTTAGCTGAGTTTTAATACTCCTTAAATTATTATTTTTTTTAATACAAAGAAGGATAATATTTTGAGTTATCACTATTTAGCTTAGCTTAGATGATATGACCTGAATAATTAAATTGCAATATTTAATTAAACTAATCGAGATTTATTTATTTTTTTACTGAGGGTCGCTTAAACTTTTTTTTTTGGAATTCTGCTATCTCCAAATAAATAATTTAAATATTAGGATTAATGCCTAATAAGAAACAATTATAATTAATTAAACATGAAATGAAGATCCCATACTTTTCTAGAAGATTCAGGCTTTCATATTTATTTCATTAATCACTTCTAAAAATAAGTTTTTTTTTATTTCGAAGGAAGTAGTAATTATTCATAGGATTGTTCTTAAATATAATAAAATTAAATAAACATTTTTATAGTGAAATAAATATGAGCTTAGAAAAATTATCGAGAGTTGCTTCATTTCTGTAATTCTCATTGTAGACACACAAAAATGAAATTATTAACTTATTTATTATCAGCGATCGGTACTTATACAAAAATACATATATACACATTTAATTGAATTGCTTTGCTAATCGTAATCGCTTATTTTTTTGGAGTTTATTTTCAATTTCATTTTCACTTAAATGTGGCGCTATTTCAGTACATCCAAAAAAGGTTTCAAGACTTGAATTTTTTAACGATCATAACCAAATATTAAATTTAGCACCATAGTTTAGCTTTTCTTATTTTTGTCTATTGAAAGAAACTTTTTTTTGCATCTTCACTTTTATTCCTCGTACCCAAAGGGTATTTATGTTAAATACTCAACATTTTCTTAATAATATTTTGTGATTCATCTTTGAAGAATTCAGATAGTCTCGAAAGGATTCTTGTGCCCCAAGAAATTGTTTTTTTTTAACCCTCTGAAGTTGATTGAGAGCAAAAGTGTATTTGAACAGATAAACCACTTGGACTAAAAAAAAAAGTCTTTCCCAGAAGGATTATCTTGGCATTTTTTCACTCCAACTTTCACTGAATCTAAATTTAGAGGCATTTTCCAACGACTAGAGATTAATTCTGGTGTGTCTGTCGGCTTAAAAAAAACTCACAATCTTGCCGGCAAGAGAGAAAATTGTCTTACGCGTTCTCTATTTACACTATCGTCAATCTTCAAGGTTGCATTTTATCGGGGCTTCTCTTTCACCACGAAAAAACACATTAAAATATTCACATTTCTGTGCTTAATTATTTTTGCAGATAATCAGTTGTATGTGTTTGTGTTGGGGTAATTCATGTTTGTGAAAATGGGAATAATTTTTTTTCTAGACAGAGAATCCTCATAGGGAAAGTCCTATAGAGAAGAGAGTATCTTGGTGTTTTCGCGCGAAAAATGAACAACCAGACACGTTTGAAGGTCGAAAGAGGTCAAATTGTGTGCCGCATTCAGCGAAGTTTGTTGAGAAAAAAGGCAGCTTTCTTGCTCAATAAATTTCACTCGAAAGAACAAATCAAGAAGCGTATCAACCCGGTCTATCTTGATTGGGAATCTTCCTGATTCCAGAATACTTACTACTCATGATTCTAGCACCGTTTCTGCTTTCTATTTGATATTAAAGATTGCCACTTCCCAGCACTGCACAGTCCACTCACACCACGCCAATGGATTCTTTGACACTGATCCGCGACCAAAACTCCAAGTCCGCTCTGACTAACTGAACTCGAGAGACTGGTTTCCGAAGCCGATGCCCAGACGGTGAATGTAACAGAATGAGACGGAGAAGCCATCGAGAAGCGCATGAGCCACCAACACTGTCAACTCTGATAACAGCATCTTCCCACTTGCCAGGGTTGAGGAACCTAAGCACATTTAAGCTCCAGAGGCTCGTCCAGAGCAATTTTATTGTGAGTATTTTTTTTTAATTTTACGATTTGATTAATTTTTAATCGTCGTTCGCATGCCAGATTTAATGTTCTTCAGAATCGATTCAATTATTTATATTGAAGATTTCATTTGATGATAGCACTGCGCAACAAAAAAAACCTTTTCTTTTGTCCGTGTCTTATAAGAGTAATTAATTTTATTATAGTGTCCTAAAAAAGATATTAAATTAAAGTTTTTATATTTCCTAAAATTAAAAAAAAAAATCTTTTTATAATTATCGAATAAATTTAATATTTTAATTTTATTTATCATTTTTTAAATTATATATCTCGAGGGCAAAGAAAAAACTCAAAGCATCTGTGATTAAATTAAAGAATACTTTAGGCTGAATATGTCCACCTCAAAATGTAAGAAAAATATAAATACACATTTTTTTAGGGTGTATATTTTTCAAAAAAGTATTTCAAAACTGTCCTTATTTCATCGTAGGTCAATAGGTCAGAAAAAATTATAATAATTCTACTTTTAATTGAGACATCGTTATTGAGTAGTAAATTAGTAAATTTGGTAGTAAAATATTAAAATTGACCCAAAAATATTTAAAAAATTATTCGTCAAAAAAAAGCAACATGAAAAAGTATCCGAATTTTAATTTTCGAAAAAACGATTCAATTTCGGTACTTATTGGATTCATTACAGATGAAGACCGATGCAGTCGGGTTCGAAATTTCGATACCTTTCCTAAAAATCCAAATTTAGGCAAGTCGGTTGAAAAATAATCCCTCCAAAGTGATTGACTTTTGACTTTCAATAATTCAAAATGGCGATTTTTCCGGTCATAGGTACGTTTGGACGAAATGTTTGTCAAGGCTACCTTTTAAACAAATCCCGGTCAAAATCCCGAAAGCCAAAATCCCGAAACCCAAATTCCCGAATGAGCCAAAATTTCGAGAGCCAAATTTCCGAATTCTTAAAAGTGTCATAGCTACTCCCATGATTGCACCCGCGCTTACTGGAGGCAAAGGGAAATTTTCTGTGGCTTGGGAAATTATACTACACATTATACTCCATATAATTTAATTCCTTTCAAGATTTTGATTGAACATCCGGGATTTTGGCTTTCGGGATTTTGACTGCCTCCGTTCTAAAACATATCCGAAAATTAAAAAAATCTATAGTGCTGTTCTCGAAATAAACCAAAAAACATTGTTTTGGAGTGGTTGGAGGGGATGAGGAAAGAAAGGAAAAACACCGTCGAAAAGATACGGCGAAATAATCTTCTTTTTTTTTAATTAGGGGTCACCGAAATCGGGAAGTTAACATCTTTTACCGTTTAAGTTTAAGCTCTATATAGACAGTACGGTGACAAGTTGGAAAAAGCGGATTATATAAGTGCACTCATTTTGAATTCGAGCAGTAAAATTAAAATGATTCGTAACTTACTTAATTTTTTGTTTTCCAGTAGGGGGAAGTGGGGCACCTTTGAAATTCGAAATGTTCTCTAATGTTTAACTCTTTCGTCTCTTTTAGGACTTTGAGTACCCAAAGCAGCATATGAACATTCTGTGAAAAACAATGTTTTTAATTATTCAGAACTGATAAAAAACCGATTCTTTTGGATGATTACAAACTATAACGATGGTCAAATGTAAGATACTTTTTGTAAGACCTCAATTAATTCCTGAGCTTTAGATATTTTTGATTAAAAAAATGATGAAATTGGCTTGCAGCATATGCTGAGGTCCGGAAAGAGTTAAACGTAACTGAGCCATATCATAATGTAATTTAATTTTTCAATTTGTTTGTGCAGCTGAATTATATCATGATAAGGCTCAATGTTATTTAAAAATAGGTGAAAAATTCCAATTTCAAAGGTGCCCCATTTCCCCCTAATATTTCACTACTTACTGCAGCTTTATGAAGCAGAATAATTAAAAGAT
Source organism: Phlebotomus papatasi (assembly GCF_024763615.1). Classification (NCBI taxonomy): domain Eukaryota; kingdom Metazoa; phylum Arthropoda; class Insecta; order Diptera; family Psychodidae; genus Phlebotomus; species Phlebotomus papatasi. The sequence continues at coordinate 52,761,642 of NC_077223.1, forward strand.
TTATATATGTTTAACTTTCGGTACTATGGATCAAAATATGGGTGGCATAGATGGGTTATATTCAGTAAAGAAATATGGGAAAATATGAAGTGTTCGAAGATAGAGTGTTTGCGAAGCATGGAAGCTTTCCCCTATAGTTTTTTAAACATTTTATGATTTCGATACATGTTTATAGCAACACTGATTTCACTAAAAACATATTTACGCATTTTAGACATTATCCAGGGGGACATTTTGTCCTTATACAAAAATACCGCTGAATCATTCATAATAACGGTTTTTCAAGGAGAAAGGTTAAAAAGTCTCTAGAGAGCGTATTTCTGATCCGAATGGTATCATTTTTGGGCTAGTTGTAAAGGTCTTGGAATTTCCAATAAAACTAAACCGGTAATGAACCGGTTATGAAACTAAAAGTAATTTTTGTCCGAAAATCACTTCTAATTATTCTTAAAACTATTTTGGGGGATTTTTTAAGTGATTTATGAATCGGTTTAACTCTTTCGTCTCCTTTGGGACTCTGGGTACCCATGGAAAAAGAATTTTTTTGGACTATTTAAAATCGATAAAAATCCGATTCTTCTGGATAAGTACAAACTATAAGGATGTACAAATCTAGGATATTTTTTGCAGGATCCTAATTAACTCCTGAGCTTAGATATTTTTGGTCAAAAATCGTGAATTTTCGATTTTCTGCTTCCTTGCAGATATTGTGACTTTTATGATATTTCTAGACCAGAATAAGGAAAAACCTCTCGGGGTCAATAAGTATGATAACTAACAATTACAGATTGCATAAATTCGAAAAATATTTTTTTTTCTTAAATTTTCAAAAAACTTGTTCAAACTTTATGGGTACCCTCGTCCACAAAAATCTAGAGGTCAAATGTAGGGTTATCCCGCCAATGCCCGCCATTTGCTTTTTGACACCAATTTATTTGTAACAAAATTCCAAGCGGGAGCAACATTTTTGCCAATATGGCCGATTATTTTGACATTTGGCAGCGAGGGAGTTTGCTTTCAGGGAAGTTTTTCCTATTCTTCCAGATTTTGGTGAATTCTGATTGTCCAGGAAGTGTTTTTTTGGCTCTTGAGAAAGCTTAATGTGTCTACAATAACATCGTGTTGAGAGAAATGTGTTTTAAAGTGTTATTGTGTGAAATATTTTGAGGAATCTGTTGGCAAGCAGGAATTGGGTGTCTTCTTGACCACTCCCTGGACATCCCAGATGATACTGGTCAATAATTCTTCGTGTTTTAGTGATCAACATTGTAAAGGAGTCATTTGACACGCAAAAATAATTCACAAAATTGATAATATTGGCTTTTGGAAAATTGAAGTTTGTCTCCTTTTCGTTTTTTTGGGGACGAGAGTACCCATGAGTTTTCCAATTTCCCAGAGGCGGAGAAAATTCTTTCTCTACAAAAGTATCATATTTGACCAGTAAGGCTTACAATAAAATGAGTTTTACTGAAATTTGTTCGCTGGATATGTTGTGGTCCGGAAAGAGTTAAGGATTTTTTATGGGGTTAGCTTGAACCTATTTATGACTTTATAAGTACAGTAGACTCTCTCAAATTCGGGCATATAGGACCGAAATGTCAGCCGAATGAGACAGAAATTCGGGCGACATGTGCATATAGATATTGAGTTTACACACTGATATATATCGTAAATTGCATGAAAATGCCTCAATAATGCAAAATCACATCAAAACTAAGACAAACCATGCCAAATTTGAGCATATTTGATTAATTTGATAATCATAATCACACTTGAAAAATGACAACAAACTTTTTTCAAATATAACCGCTGCCCGAATTAAAAAGTAGCCCGATCTTAAAAGAGCCGAATTTGCGAGAGTCTACTGTAATGGTGTTTACACACTAGAAGCAATTTTCGTCAAAAATTACCTTTTTAAAAAAATTCTGACGTTTCTGCCTACAAGGATAGGGTTAATTAAGCTAATTCAAAACCTGTTCCAAATGGAAACTTTTCGCTATTCCAAATGGAGACATATTTTTTTCTATTATAAATATAGTATTAAATTTTTATTAATATATTTTCTATACATCAGTCTCATTATTTAGTTAATTTTGTTCCAAATAGAGCGAAAATCCATCCATATTCACAAATTGTAATTTGTTAATTTCTCAGAAAAATTAAAAGTGTACCTTTTCACCATCGAATTTTTCATCGATCGACCATGTTTTCCAATGAAAAACACAATAAGGTGACTGTTGTTTATTCGTTTTTTTTTACATTTATGTAATATTTCTGGCTAATTTTAGTCAAATTAAGTGTTAAATTTTATTATTGCCGGTACGTGAAGTTTTCAACTGAGTTTTCTTGGGTCTTCCCAACTCTTCAACTTGGGTTTTCTGAACTGTCTGCAAATGCTTCAATAGGAAACACCAGAATTATGGTATTTTTTTTCTTTTTTTTTAGAGATTTTCTTGTTGTCTCAGATAGAAAAGGAGAAAAGACCAGGAATAAGAATAAATCCTACTTTGGAAGCCTTTCGTCACGGTTTTACTTACACTGTTTGTCTCCAATTAGGAAATTTCCCTTGTCTCCATTTGGATTAATTTATTTCCAATAGCAGCATTTTGCACTTGTGTATTTTTCTTGTATTTAAGAAGTTTTTCAATTATATTTAAAGAATTTTCACTAAACAGTAACATTCTAGAAGAGTCAAGGAGCAAATTTATGTAATTCTCTTCAGAAAAAAATGAACTTAACACTAAACCTACCAAGACCCGGTCAAATTGAACGGTTTAAAATTAACACATATTTAAACAGTTCAATGTCACTATCAGACTTTATTAATTTCTTAAAATATGCACGTAATATATTTTTCAGTGTTTAAATTTTAATTTTTTCTCTTTTCCAAGACAAATTTGTTGAGTATCCTACCCTACCGCGATTTGTTATTTGACCGAAAAACGACCAAAAACGGTCTTTAGGTTTAGTGTTAATGTGTTGAATCTTCTGTCAAAGTTAAAGCGTCTGGAAATGGTTTTGAATTAGGACATTTACCAATTAGGAAATTTTCTTTAAAAAGGCATTTTTAAAGAAATTGCTTCTATAGTATAGAGGCCATAATGAAGCTAAAAAAAAACTTCGTCGAATGCGTGAATTTGTGACAACATTGAAAATAATTTTAAAGAATATAAAATTAAACTGAAGTTCGAGCATTTTTCTAAATTTCTTATTACGAAACATTACAGTATTCCTTTTTCTGTTAATTAAACTGAATGATTATAATTGAATTTATATTTTTACTGGTCTCCATTAATTTGCAACACGTAAAGAATTTGTACTTCTATTTTTTTTAAAATTACTTTTGCGAAGAAAAAATCTAATCACCCATAACCAACCGTTTAACAATGAGCTTCTAAGTAAAAAAAAAACATTGCAAAACCGTTTTATTCAACTATGTATCATTCTTTTGGCACAGACCTTGATGCTTTTACTACCCTCCCCTATTCTACACGTAATTAACAATCAGTGGAGCGAATCGACGAGCTCTCATGTGGGCAAGAATGGGGGAGTTAAAAGAGAGGGTTTGTTGAGGAAGTTCATGCCACTGTTGCATAAAAAAGTATGTCACAAATTCATGAAATACAATGTGTAGTACCCCCATTTGCAAAATTCAGGAGTATAAAATTCACGTGCGCAATCGTGGAAAACGATGCTTTTCGGAACATTCCGGGCATTTTTTTTTGCGTCACAAAACTGATAAGAGGTATCATGTGTGAATTTCGCGCCTCTCATAGATGGGCTCATGATTATGCAATCTGTGATTTAACGTGATTGTTTAACTTTAGTCCAAAGATAGAAATGAACTCTATCTTTTTTGCTGACTCTTTGCGGATTTTTTTTTTCGAGCAATTGTTTGTCTGTTTCGTGGGATTTCTGACCACAGTTTCTCAACAATTTGAACGAGCCTTTTGGTACAAAAGACTGTCTTGAAAGAGTGATTAGTTGAGGGGGGAGCAATTAATGATGCATCAAATTATGCTATTACAGAGTATTAATCATATTATGAGGTATAGAAAGTGAAATTTTGTCGCGTTAATTTCTTAAATTTAATGGCAAATTGAACACAAAACCAGGAGGTAATTTTCTCCCACAAATTGCATTGAAATGAAAGTGATATTTTTTTAGTTTTGTAATCGTTTTAATTGGATATTTTGGAAATTATTGTAGATATATTTTTTTCTTAAAATTTTCATTAAGAAAGAGTAAATTCTTATGTCCATTCTCACTAAGATTCTTAGTGTGTTTAGATAAATTAAACAGTTAGTCTGATGTTTTAATTTTCATTGGGAAAAAACTCTATTTTACGTTCTTGCATTTTGTTGATTGTTGTCGAGGTAGTTATAATGGGTTTAAACATTAGAGATTTTTATTATAGCAAAAAGAGTTTTACAGCTGCTTTGAGACTTTTAATTATTAGGTAGAAACATTTTTGGCAAAAATTCTTCAAAGTTATGTTACTTTGTAAAATCCAAAAAGCCTCTTATATACTTCTCTTTTCAGGCACCTGCTGTGAAGGAGAGTTGAGCAGCATAAGGGAGTTATAAGGTAAATTACTACATTTCTCTACGTTAACTGTGTGCATGTAGAAAATCGGGCATAAAATGAACTTGGGAGTTGAAGTCCAATGAAATGCGATTGCGTCGCTCGAGTCAGTTTTCTTGTGGGCTTCGCGTCGAAATGTTCCACGACAAAATGTATCTCAGTGTATCCAGTGCAACTCTTTGATTTTTTTCCACCCATTTTCCCGTGGAAAGTTTTTTCCAATTTCCCAGTGAAGGTGTTAGAGTGAGTGGGTTTCTTTGGTGTGCATAAAAAAAAGTGAAAATTCTCCCATGTCGCTTGATGGTGGCAAGTGATGGAAAATCCACCAAATTCAATCGAAATGCAAATCGATAACTTCCTGGAGCAGTTCAAGAGGAGCGCCTCGAAGGCCATGGAGGGTGATTGGACGACAACCACGAGTTTCTCTGGGGGCCCCTCTATGACCAGATCCAGGAGTCGCCTCAGTTGCTTCGACATGAGTGAGTTTTCCGGTGAGTCGTCAATTAACACTAATCTCTGCCACTTTAACAATCCGACGTGGGTGTCCCACTGAGTGTCTCTGATACCCTCTGCGATGACTGGAAAACCCTTTTCTTTCTCCGCCATTGATTTTCCCACACTTAGCGCGCGGAAAACATATATAAGTGGGATAAAATGGGTTTCATGGGGCTTCTTGTGATTTCTTGCCTCTTGAGAAAAGCCACTCAAGTCATAAGGCGATTGCCTTTGTCTCCTTATCGCCTTTACTGCGACATCTATGTTTACTTGCATTGCGGGTTGATAACACTGCAGCTGGCTACATATTCCATCAACTTCTTGTTTTCCCGGCTCAAAGTGCATCCTCACTATTTACTTTGGTATCTAAGATTATCTCTAATGAAAATTTAATAACATGTATAATCTCTCTACAGAATAATTAATAGCTTTAAGTAGTAATTGTGATACATGTATTATGAGAATTAATTATTCACAAAATAAATCGATTTCAGGAAAGCATTTCATTTAGAATTTGTAGTAGGTATGGGAGGATGAACTTTAGACATAACTTAAAATAAATACATATTCTTAGGATGTCAAAAAAATTAATATTTAATTATAGTTACTGAGCATTAGGGTAAGTGTTCCAAATTCCGTCCAGCTTGCAATTCCGGCCACCTTTTTTGTTCCTCGAATTTTCATGAAGTTTTAGTTTTTACATACTCCAGAGATTATACAATACAAAAGAATAACAAAAAAAATGTAGCTTCGACAAACAAGATGACGTGAAAAAGACATTTGAAGAATTCTCGAAGGGCAAGGAACTATGAAAATGAAGGTGGCCGAAATAGGGCACCAAAGCTATGTCTACATTTTTATTCATTTTAAAATGTATTAAGAATGAATTTAAAGTCAATAAAGACGATAAACTGTCTACAAGGTTCTAAGGAATACTCCTTAAGTAGAAGGAATGAAAAAATCAATTTCAAACATGAAACTTTGGCGCTTGCATGCAACTATGCCGAAATTTGGTGCACTTAGCCTATATTTTTACATATCCAAAAATTAAAGAAATCAAATTTTTAGTTTATAAAATATGCCATTGTTTTCAGTTAAATACTTTTTTTTAGTCAGTGTAATGTAAAATTGATCCAAAACCACTTTAAATGAATTGTAGGGGAAGGCTTTCAGGCTTCGCACACACTCTGGCTTCGAACACTTCATATTTTTTACCGTATTCCTTTAATGAATCTGACATAATTTAATCCGGAAATGTGTGACTTGAGACATGCATAGATAGGTCAGCTTCGTTAAAGGGATATGGAAAAAAATATGAAGCGTTCGAAGCCAAAATGTGTGAGAAGCCTGCAAGCCATTTCCTTTTAATTTTGGAATTAGATTTGAATTGGAATATTGTGATCTTTGAACTGTTTCGGGTGAATGAAGAAAAAAAGAAGACTTCGAAGTATTACAAGCCCTATGCGCTTAACCCTTCAAGGCCGAGAGGGTCAAAAATCAGGGGTCATAAAAAATCGCTTTTTATGACATTTTAGAGCAAAACGCAACTTTAGAAGACTCTAGGAAAAATTTAATTTTTGGGTCACCGGTGACCCAATCGTCCTTAAAGGGTTAAAGGGTTACGTGGGTCATTAAATTTTTATTTTTATTTTTATTTAAGTTTTTAAACGTATAAAAGTACAAAATTTAAACTATATTTTATGAAATTTTCATTTATAAATCATAAAAATTCAGTCGATGGTAGCTGATTTTTGGGGCCCTTTTTAGAAAATAGGGTCAATTAGGGCCTATTAGCACTTTAAGCAATCGTGTCAAGACCCATTGACACCCTATTTTTTAACATTTAAGATATAATTGATCACCTTTTCTTATAAGAAAATGTAGATTAATATAAAAATCTCATATTTACTTGCATTTTATTAGATGCATCAAATAAATTTCAATATTTTAACGAAATTGCCAATAAGTGCTTTCTGCCGAATAAGTGTTCCTTCGACCCTACATACTTTTCGGTGGACAAGATTTCTTCGAGTACATATATTCATCTGACGTCAAACAACTTAATATTTTCTATTAGTTGATGAGTTAAACTCGTACTTGACCGGTACATTTCTTTTCAAGTGAAATTTGGATTTTTAGAAGTTTTTTTTTTTTTAGAAATAATACAATTTTCGAGGTATTTTGCACCATATTTAGTCTTGTAGAATAAGTTGTGATCAAATATTTAGTTTTTTGACGTCATGCGAATATACTCTGAGAAATCTGTCTACCGAAACGTATTTTTTTTAAAAAACCGTCTCCAAAAATCAGCACTTAAGTGCTGAATTTTTTAAAATTTTAGAATGAAAGTTTCAGAAAATATAGTTCAAATGTGGTGCTTTTTTATGCTGAAGAGCTCGAATTAAACATATTTTTTTTATTTTGTTCAAAAAATCTGTAAAGAAAATATGTTGGTTTTTAGTCTGCGAGACCCACGTAACCCCTTAAGACTTCATCTTGGTGTTTTTATTTTGGTTTCTAAAACTGTAAAGAAATTTAAGAATTTTAATTTAGATATGATCCTAAATTATCCTATTTTACCCGATTAGAGGTCATGAAGGAATGACCAGTGATATACCCAGATAAGCTTCTGGTAGCTGAGATTCTTTACAGGGAGGTTCGTAATTCGGAATTCGGTTCGTAATTCGAGTTGCACGCACTTCGAAGAATCCCAGCTACCATAAGCTTATCGGGACTTATCACTGGTTTTCTTGCTGACAAAATTAAAATTTTTACTGCTAACTTCTGTATTACCTTCAGGAAAGGATTTTCAATGTAGTAATAAAAAAAATTGGAAGCGTGAATGATTTAGAGAAGAAAAAATTTCGTGTAGTTGATTATTTCTCAAGCTATTTTGCTAAAAGTTTATGAACAGAATTTAAACTAAGTTCATCTGTTTTTTTGGAATAAAATTAAAGCCTAATTCTCATAGGTTAACCAAGGTTTTAAATTTAAAATGTAATATTTTTAATAAGATTTGATTTTTTTTCTTACTTCTTTTTAAAGTCTTAGTTTTCTCTAGAATAATTTTTAATACAATTTAAAATGAATATAAATATAGACATAACTTTGGGTAATATTTCGGCCATCTTAATTATCGTAGTTCCTTGCCTTTCCGGAATTCGTCCAAAGTCTCTTTCACATCATGTCGTTCGTCAAAGCAACATTTTTTTTGCATTGTATAATCTCTAGTGTTTACAAAAAATGAAAAATTATGGAAATTTTAAGAACGAAGGAAGTGGCCGAAATTGCAAGCTGGTCGAAATTGGATACAGTTATTCTATATTAATTTGTTTAAAATTTTATGTTTTCTAAAGTTATACATGCCTGAAATTGCTCTACCCTGCCCTATTATATTTTTGTTTTTTGATTTTTCATACCACGAAACAAATTCACCAAGGATTTATGGATGATTTTTAAGTGTCTTGAATTCTATTAGAGCATTAATTTTATCACAACCCAAACATTTGAAAGGTTTTTATGTGATAACAAGTTATCAACAATTTTTTTTTTGCAATTTTCATCATTCGTGAGATTTGGTTTTAATAACTAAAAATCTCTTTTGCATAGCAATTCACAAGAGATTTTCATATTTTCGTAATAATAGAACCTGAATATGTTTATACGGTGGAGAGTACTTAATGAAGTTGTTTATTAAAGTGCACAATTCAGTATTTATTGTATCTCCTCTAATTATACTTCAATCCAAAAAGCACTCAAAAATGGAGCATTTGTGCTGAAAACGAGACGAATGATTAATGTGTTAATTTAAAACTGTTCGAAGCAGTTGCAAAACGTTGAAGGAAATGCAATCAATTACTTCGGCCTTTCGTCAAATATTGCTCATTGGAATCTTTGGGATGGTAATTTGTCGCAATAACTCCTGAAGATTGAGATCAACAAAACTCACAAGAGAGTGTATTTTTGGAGGTAGATTTTGGGTTTCGTGTAATTCTCTTTCTTCCCCTTGAGACAGGTGCATTCTCTTTGCGTGTTGTCCAAAGGCAGGAGGAGTCGTATTCAATTCACGGCACGAGCAGAGCATGACAAATTCCGTCTGGACACGAGTGCATGCAATTTAGTCACATGAGGAGAAGAGCCTCTCTTAAGATATATGTTATGGATTTAGTTGCGAGGAAGAGGATGTTTATAAATAGATTCTGGCAAATTCTCTCCTTAGCTTCTACTTTGCCTCTAAATAGTTTTGTTTATTCGCGGGATTTCCTCGGATGGCGTAAAATTCGAAATGGGCATCTTCCTGGGTATCTCCCTCATGGCATAAAAAAAAGTATTCTAAAGTCACTGGAGCGACCAACTGTTGGAGAAAGAACCCATTATTATAGTTGAGTCACGTTGATCTTTTTTTCCCGCTCAATTGTCTTGGAAGTTCTTCACCTCTTATATATCCCATCATTTCTTTCATCGTTCTCGTGGCTTCAGCTGGTGTCTCATTACGAATACAAAACCCATTACTTTTTATATATTTGTTATTCCCCATGTGGCGAGGTTCAAATTTTGTGTGGTGCTGACTTTAAGCAATGGCTCTACAATAAAAGATCTCTTTTTCCCTGCACTTGTTGCATTTTTTTTCATTTGGAAAATGATAATTGTTTCAGAGAAAAAAGTGTTTGGATAAAGCTGATAGTTTTCGTTACTCAGGGGCAAGATTTTAAGGGCCGGAAGAAATCTTAGAAAAGTAAATTATACTAATAGGATAAAGATAAGAATTATATTTGAAACGGTATTAACTCACACAATTAGTTGAGAGAGTTTTTCATACTTGATGTAACTTTTATAATTACGACACTTAAAATCCCCCATAAAATCCGAAAGCTCTTAATCTCTTATCCAATAGGTCATCAACTCTGTCATCTTCGCTACTTCTTCCCACAATTCATAATATTTATTCCTTCTAGAAGAGAAGCACAAAAAATGACTAAAGAAAATGGTAAACGCATGTCTTTTAAAAATAAAATCACGAGAACGTCCAATTCATAAGTCGTCTGTTTTCGTTTTCTGGGCTCCATAAAAACACATGAGAAAATTTTGGTATTAATTTTCATAATGCAGACGGATTATGGGCTGCAAATCAATAACTTGGGCGTTTGTTTATTCACACCCAAGAGGCAATAAACACCTTTTCTTCGTTCTCGATTTTAATTGAAAATTTGACTGAGAGTAGAAGCACATTTCTGTTTGGATTCTATTCCCCGAGGATTGTGGTATTATTTACTTTTCATTTATTAAAACTATCTATAACTACAGAGACTGATCCAATTTACGAGATTTAATTGAATATCCAGAGAGGTTGAGATGAGGCTTATATGGATTACTTGGCGAGCTAGTTGCATTGACAAAGTTGCTGCAACTACGACAAAATTTTATGGATTTTGGCGGGACAATGTTTCACTTTGTTTCTTTGTATGAGAATTATTAAATGAAACAGGGAGACATGTATATTTAAATAGCTTATAAATTATTACAAATTTGTCTCTTATTAGAACAAATAACTTATTTATGTCTAAAAATAAATGCTTCTCATAGTTCTCGACAAATTACCGGCTGAAACAACTTCAATATTGCTGTCTTAAGCTGAACTTTTCATCAGTTCCATTGAAAGCCAATTGAGACGTATCATCGAATTTTCTACAGCTTTTTCAATTGATCGTTGCTGAAGGCCTGAAAAGCCACTCTTGATCTCAATTTTCCCTGGGCTGAAATACACCATTCATTAAATGAAAATTCAATTAACAAGACTCCGCTCTAAATAATTTCCGCGACGAAATGTGACCCATGTCGAGACTTTCAACTTCCATTTGGACACTGACGTCGATAACATAAATAATTTTCCTACGTGCGTCTCATTTGGAGAAAGATAAATAAAAGACACGAATACACCAAGGCAGAAAAAAAATTGAGTCAAAGAGTGAAAGAATAAGGCTGAAATTGTGCCAATATCTTTTGATATAAATTTCTTCGCGCTACACTTTTTTTTACGCACAGAACGTCTCATCAATCCAATTCAACTCCATTCACCTCAATCACGTTCCCCAGATAAGCTGAAATTGAAGCTAAATATTTATTGAATTATCGATTTGTTGGAGTGTCTTTCTCTATTTCCCTTTGTACAATGGGTGTCTTTTATTTCTATGATTTATTAATAGCGATAAAGAAAAGTAGGAAAAACAGGAGATATACAGCAGTTGCAAAAATTTCCAATATTTCGTATTATATGTATTTTCTTTTTCTTTGAGATAGGGGAAGGCTTTAGGTTTCGCACACACTTTGGCTTCGAATACTTTATACTTTTGGCATATTCCTTTAGTGAATATGACCTAGTTATTCAGGAAATGTGTGACTTAAAACTAAATTATAAAATATATTGCCATAAGATAGGTCACATTCATTAAAGGAATATGGGAAAAATATGAGTGTTCGAAGCCAGAGTGTGCGAAGCCTTTCCTATTCTTTGTTAATTTCCTATTCCCTCCAAAACCATGTTTTTTTCTAGATTGCTCGAAAACGCGTCGTGCAGTTACCTAGGCAGACATTTAGTCCTTATATTGAAATACCGTTGAATCATTCCTAAGAGCAATTTTTCAAAGTCAAATGTTAAAAAGGCTAGGGAGCGTATTTCTCATCTGAGTGATATTATATTAATTTGGGTTCGTTGGAAAGGTCTTGGAATTTTCGATAAAACTAAACTTGTTCCCACTTGTTCATAACCGATAATTATTTTTTAAGGGAAAAAAATTGTATTACTCCTATGCTATTTTAGGCAATCTTTTGACTAATTTATGAATCTGTTTGAAATCCTTTCTAAAATGGTAAACGGTAAATGATTCGAAAGTACTTTTGAGGCATAGGGTAAATGTCCTAATTCAAAACCATTTCCAGACGCTTTAACTTTGACAGAAGATTCAACACTTCAAGTTCATATTTTTTCTGAAGAGAATTACATAAATTTGCTCCTTGACTCTTCTAGAATGTTACTGTTTAGTGAAAATTCTTTAAATATAATTTGAAAACCTCTTAAATACAAGAAAAACACACAAGTGCAAAATGATTCTGTTTTGGAAACAAATTAATCCAAATGGAGACAAGGGAAAGTTTCTAATTGGAGACAAACAGCGTAAGTGAAACCGCGACGAAAGGCTTCCAAAACCTTGTTGAGTTGCTCCTGAGTGCAGGATTTGTTCTTATTCCTGGTCCTTTCACCTTTCCCATCTAAAACAATAAGAAAATCTCTCCAAAAAAATCATATTTCCGGTATTTCCTATTGAAATGTTTGCAGACACTTCAGAAAAACCCTTTTTGTTTACAAAATAGGTAATTATTTCATTTGAAAACTTCACGTACCGTTAACAATAAAGATTAGCACTTAATTTAACTAAAATTAGCCAGAAATATGACATAAATGTTAAACAAAACGAATAAACAACAGTCACCTCATTGTATTTTTCATTGGAAAACATTGTCAATCGATGAAAAATTCGATGGTGAAAAGGTACACTTTTAATTTTTCTGAGAAATCAACAAATTAAAATTTGTGAATATGAATGGATTTTCGCTTTATTTGGAGCAAAATTAACTAAATAATGAAACTGTGGTATAGAAAATATATAAATATAATGATTTAGTACTGTATTTATCGTGAAAACAATGATGTTTCCATTTGGAGTAGCGAAAAATTTCCATTTGGAGCAGGTTTTGAATTAGCTTAATTTACCCTAGCATCTAAATCACGAGTTCGGGCAATTTGTAAAGCCTGGGACAGTTTGCTAGACTTTTTTGCTTAATTATTTGTCAAAGGTTTATAAACAATATTCAAGCTAAGTTCAGCTAGTTTCTTTCGGGTATTCCTTATTTGAAATCTAAATAATTTAGCTTATTTGTAATCTAACTGCCCTATCCTCTGTTATCCAGATTCCTTGTCGTCTTAAACGGGGTAACACACATAACTTCTCTAATTTGTCTAATTTTCTAATTGTCTAAACATACACGAATCATATGAATTGACAATTTCAATCATTTAACAAAATTTTGAAATATTTCATTTTTTTCATATAATTCTATTTTTCTACTGAACCATAAAGTTCTGAGGCCAATGTACCTGTTAATTTGACAGCCCAATAAATTAATTCATATAATCTCACGGAATTGCAACTGAACAATAAGTTGTTTTGCTTCTTGCTTTCTTTTTTGAGAGGTTTGTCTCTGATTTTCCCGATAGTTCCATCTGTGATCGCGGAAGATGGCTCTCTAATGATCTTCTTAAATTATCAAATTCTCAGAAGAGATGGAACTTTGTGATAAAGTTCAAACTTATGACGAGTAAGAGAGTATCAATTGTATTTGTTATTAACTCATCTCGTGCAGACCACTGACGTGTGCAATTATCTCGAAAGTAGATGATGAGCTGTGAAAGAAAAAATAATAATAATATTCCATCGATCACGTTCTATTTTTCTGTGAATTAATTAGTTGATATATATTGTGACATAGAAAGGGATCAACGTGAGAGACATTTTGGGCTGGTAAATATGCAAAATAAAACGAGAATATCCACTATACTTTCACAGTATACCCGGTTTGCTCTCTCTCTGGCAAATACTCAGCTTGGTGATCGTGGCGATTGCTTGGGCGCGCTTTTTGTCTGGCTTAGTCTGTGATCGTACGCCGTGTTATACAAGTCGTTTACTCTGTTATCACTACAACTCAATTTTGCTGGAGAATTACCTGTGTGAGGAAAAGTGCAGAAAGTGAATTTTTCTTATAATCGTTTGTTTTAATCGTTGCTCTTGAAAAACTATTCATAGAGATCACCTGAAGATCACCCTCGATTATGTGAAGATCGTTGATTTATTCGTGTATTTGTGTATGACGTGCTCGCATTTGAATAAAACAATGAGAAAATCCAAGCATAATTCAATGTCACGTGAAAATGAGTGAGATATAATTGCCTAAAAGAGGCCATCTGTGAAATTGTGTTTCACACGATCAAAAAAAAAAAAGAATTACAAGAGAATTTGCATGAGTGTCACCATTCTCTGCCTAGAATCCTCAATAATGATTAAACTCAGGTGTTTTCATCGTGAAAGGAGCCGAATTAAATTAACAGGTTGGTAATCGTAATCACACTCCAGAGATTTTTTTTTTAAAGATTCCCAGAACAAATTTTTTCATTAGCACAATCACTATCTCGATCAAAAATAAATCATCTCTGTTGGAGATGAAAAAGTGTAAAGTTGTGCGGTTTGTTTTATAAATAAACCACAATTGTCGATGTTCTTCTTGTTATTGTGTAATGGGTGTTTCCTAGATGACACTGAAAAGTGGACAAAAATATTTAACAAATTGTCGGAATGCAATTTTTCCAATGCTAAAGTGGAGAAAAATACCAAGATTTTTCGCATTCTCCCAAGCGCAGATGAGATAAGAAATCTCATGGTGGAAATACAGTCTCAGGTGAAAATTGTATACGTTTCTCAAAACAATTTGAGTCAGCGAGGTTCTAATACAGCCTGCAAGGTTGGAAGTTTATCCTAGTTCTTTAATACATATATTAAAAGTTTATCCATTTGACTTAACTAATGTAATATCTCAACGAGTAACGGCGTTATCACACTTGCACATTAAAATTTTAATGTGATTCACATTCATTGTTGCTTGTGAGCGTCCAAATATGTTATTTGTGTCTTTGAGTCACTTAATATTTGGGGTTTTTCTATTTATTGATAAAGAAGTGGACTTGGCCTGCAAAAATAAGTTTAAATTTACCTAAAGCATAAATATTTTTCACATTAAAAAATTAAAGAGAAAATCGCATTATTTTTCGCATTAATGCTATAAATCAGTTTATATCAAATTTTGCGGGCCAAGTTTACCTTTTTATCAACAAATAGATCAAATTTTGAATATAAAATGATTCAAACACACAAATTACACATTTGGACTCTCACCAGCGACAATTAATGTAAATCATATTAAAATTTTAATGTGCAAGTGTGATAACACAGTAAGACTACTTGATGGGGTCTGGTTTTGATAACAAACAAAGTGACTTTTAAAAATATGATAGATGATTTGTTATTAATAGAATTATGACAAAAACTCTAAATATTTCGTCTAAAGAAATTAGAGTTATTATGAGACTAAAGATTATTTAACATTAAAAGTATTGCCCAAAACAAACTTTATGAGTAGCATAATTTAATTTCAGCTGTAAATTAATTATCGGTTATGAACCGGTTCTCAACCATTTGTAATTGGTTCAGCCTTGTCTGAAATTTCAAGACCTTTTCAACGAACCCAAACATGATACCATTCGGTTGAGAAATACTCTCTCTAAGGTTTTTCAACCTTTTTCCTTGAAAACCGTTATTAGGAATGATTCAACGAGATTTTCGTATAAGGTCGAAATGATCTCCTGAACAAGCTTTTAAATATATCCAAAAATTGAAAAAAAAACAACACAACGCGTTTTCAAGCAATCTAAAAAAATGGTTTTGGAGGGGTGGGGTAAAAATGATGGGCATGTTTGTGGTACCAATGTCGGCTTATGGAGAGGGATCCCCCGGAATTCCCAAGTCTCTATCTCTAACCGTTTGGTCTCTAGGCGTGGTAATGGTCATACAGACGGACAAACAGCGTGATGTCGAAAAACTTGAAACTTTAGATTTTCTAAATTCTTCTAAAATACGACCTCTTGGAGGATAAGGAGTCGAAAAATATATATATCTCAAAATCGATGAATTATGATCTCTCTGCGGAGTTCGAGCAGTAATATTATAGACTTTATTAAAACATCATGGTGCGGAAGTCCTGTAATGTAAATTCTTTAATAAATGTTAACATAACACGACGTGTTTTACATTAGGTCCAACGCACAATAACTTTTGTAAATATTTTTATGAGAATAGCGAGACGACTGCATTGCGCTTAAAAATGCGTTCGGGTAGTGTAATAATATCTCAGCGAGTTATCGACACAGTGTATGACTATAAATCTCTGAAGGGGAACTTTTGCAATTTTTTCCTTGTTTCCTGTTGGCCTATTAATAAGGTTTCTTAATGAAAAGTCACTGAATTTTCTCCCTCTATAAGATGATATCTTACGTTGAGAAATATATCTTTATTTGCACAGGAGATGAACAAATTTGTCTCAAGCAAATAACTTTTTCAGGGAGGATTTATAAAATACCAAAATTCGTCCTCAATGTCCTTTGAATAAAAAGGAAGTTGCCACTCCAGACAGACGAATATGCAAACAAGTTTGTCCTCTTCCTTGCCAACTTCCGGCATTCTCTTTTCTGCCCTTTTAGTGTGTTGTATTGTCTGCCCAAGCAGAAAAAATATCCCGCATAATTTTGTTGCACTCTTCAATCTTTGAACGATAAAACAACAAAGACAAATATTTCGTAATTGCAACCAATGAGTTAAAAAAAAAAAAATGTTGTGGTTTATGGAACTTAAAGGGGCCAGCGGGTTGGGAGAATGAGTTGACAATTGCAGATAATTTCAGCGTGTGTGGTGCGAGAGAACAATGTCTATAAGGGAACTGTTAAAAAGTTGCATGCAATTTATTTGAACACTTTGAGCATGATTCAAGAGATGCATTTTCTGGACGTCTTTCTGTGCCAGCCCAACCTCTCACCCGAGATTTTCCATTGTTCACACTCTCGCGGGATTCTCAGAAGAATATTTTCTTCACCGTTGTTTCCCCTCAAACGGCATCTTATTGTTTAACAACCCTTTTGATCTCTTTTTTTGTTTTACTGAACACTGAAATTGGTGCAGTAACTGGATTAACTTTTGTTGATATTCCTAAGAACATTTTAATTTGAAGGAGAAATAAATTAGAATTATTGCTAACAGCGGTTGGGTGTCCTCTAACAGCCAATTCGCAATTTCTTCAAAAAGATATATAACTTATGATTTCAAGTATAAATTAAATGAAGCAAGTTGTTTCAGGCGGTGTACAGTACAGCATTCTTTTTGTCTAATGTCCTAGACACACTTACGACTTAAGTCGAGAGACGGCTTAACGTAATTATAGTCAAAATTATGATTAGATTATATTTCCATCAGTATTTGACTAATTCGTCCCTTGGCTTACTTAGCGGAAAACTAATGAGAATTTAGTCATATCATTATTTTGAATATGTTAAGCCATCTCTCGGCTTAAGTTGCAAGTGTGTCTAGGGCATAAGTCTAAGTTAGGGCAGTACGCTTTTAGATTTCTTCTCCCTCGCACTCAAAATTCAAATTTTTAATTAGTGAAGTGAGAAAGGTTGTAGTGGTTGATATCACAAGTAATTAATTTTCACAGAACTCATGCAGTTCTTATGGTCATGTTTACTGCATTTAGCACTGTCGCAGAAAAATTCTGTCGCATTATTTCTCACCAAGGTTGTTCACTACAAAAGCTCTGCAATATCTTTTCCATTCGGTTGCCAAAATTATGGACTTTGTCGACCCAAATATACTCATTTATATGACTTCCTTACAAATTTGATTTACGAGTATTTCTGCAAGTATTTTTTTCATTTTGAAAAGTATTGAATGACAGTATTTACTAAAATAAATATATTCCTCTTATTTTGGTTCTTATATTTGAAATAAGTAAATTATGTAAAAAAAAACAAATTGGGATTTCTAATCAGTAAAAGAGTTATTCAGTGAATCAGAGAATAAGTATTTTCTTTCCAGTTCACTTAAAATAAAATTAATGGTCTTCGAACGAGTTCCAACTCAAAATCCAATAATTCCTTATCATGTTTGTTTTTTCCACTTTCCTCTCAGACAACATTTTCGATTTAGATGCAAATGCGCGGAGGTGCGTTTTCTTCAGCTATTTTTATTGTGATTTTTTTTCTGAATTTTCATATTGAAATGTCGATTATGATTTTGTCGGTTTCACTTTTTATTCAAAACATAATACTTTTTTTCTCTCGATCTGCTTTTCTTTGCTAATTATCTATTCAATTGCCATCGCGGCTGGAAGTTAATATGGACGTTTGATTTATGAGATGATGTCGAGAAAATATGCATATTTGCGGGAAAATAGGCACAAGTTTATTGAAAAATAATTTTGATTTTTTCCACACTTTCCATGTAATTTTCTTTTGTAGAAAAATCCCTGTAAGTGCGGAGATTGTATTAGAAATTACTTTGCGGGAAAAATACTAATTATTTGCATTTATACACAAACCAATACAAACCTACATCATGGGGCATATAAATGGTCGACCTGAGGATTATTTGTAAATTTCCTTCAATATTCAGATAAATTCAGAGAAAAGTGTTTTGCTGTCCAAGGAATTACTTAGTATCTCAAGACTTTTGCTCTTACCATCCCAATTTTTCTTGATTACTATTTTTATTGTTTTATATGATATGATCCATGATTTAGTTTTTCTGTCATTTCCTTGATGAGATCGGTTATGATCTCATCAAGGAAAGGTTGTGATGATTGGGGTATCCATTAGTAACCCAGAGAAAACAATTTTCCTTGTTGAACCAAAACTTTTTTTTTAGATGTTTCAAAACACCCAAAAAGGAGTGGCAAAGCTGAGACGCTTTGCGAAGTCCTCGAACTCGTGGCTCAAATGCTAATATATACATCAAAAGTACTTTTGTGTAATTTACCATTTACCGGTTCTCAACCGATTTGAACCGATTCATAAATCTCTCAAAGGATCCCTCAAAATAATGTAAAGAGTAATAGAATTTATGTTCGGATAAAAATAACCTATGGGTTCATAACTGGTTCACAACCCCTTTGAACCGATTTAGATCACTCAACATATTACTGAAAATACCTTAGGTGTACCGTAAGTGCCAGTGACCTTGTCCCCATGTGGATGACTTTGACATTCTCCTGTTCGTAAGTTTTTCTTTACCTCTAGAACTTGAGGACGGTCTTTATCGATCTGATCTACCATGTCTTATCGTTGAGAACTGCGTTCTTAAACACTAGAATTCAAGAAAAACTTATGAACAGGAGAGTGTCAAAGTCATCCGCATTTACGGTAATATAATTGAATTGCGGATAAAAATTAGTTTACGATTCAGACTTAGTTAGGATTCCGAAGACCTTTGCATCATGATCAAACTTGATACCATTCGGTTGAGAAATACTCTCTCTAGAGCCTTTATAACTTTTGGCTTCGAAAACCTTTTATTAAGAATGATTCAACGGTATTTTCGTATCAGGACAAAATGTTCATCTCGGTTGTTTCTAAGGCATATCCAAAAATGAGGAGTGACTGTGTCAAAACAAATAGTGGTTTCGCGTTATGTGTGACTATACCAATGAACTCTCGTTATCAAAAGTACTTTACGAACTTTTAATACTGCAAGCTTCATTTCCCTATACCTAAACAAAACTCGGAACTAAAGCTTAAAAACTAAACTCAAATTTCAATTTAAATGATCAAACTCTCTTTAAAATCTCAAATCTGAAATTTTTAATTTTTAATTCAAATTTACTCATATGCTTGTATATTAGATTTTTTCTGTTATAGTGGTGCTTATGAGAAGTTATGAAATTGGGTTAAAATAAAATTGCCATACAGCTTGGCAATGTGCTCTCTCTTTTTGACTGGCCTAGCCCCAATGAAATGTAAAACATATTATAAAACCAAATTTAAAGGATCACTTGCCCATGTTGTCCAATCTTAAGTGTTAATTTTCCAAAACATCTTGATTAATAAGAAATTAGAGAAGTGAAGCCACATGGCTAAGCCTTAGGTCTGAAACCCATATAAGCGTTTGAGCTCAGGCGTGGTACCGGCCGGACATACAGACGTACAAACAATTATCGTGACAAAAAGAAATTCGAAACTTTAGATTTCCAAAATTCTACCAAAATACGACACCTTTGGGGGTAAGGAAAGGAGTCGAAATATAATACTCGTAACTCAAAATCAAGCAATTGTATTATATATACTACTCTCTCTGTGGAATTAGAGCCGTTAAATGAAAAGTATCTGTCGAATAGTATTCGAGATGTTGAAAAATGAAACTCTTGAAATATCCTAGAAACAATATTTTGTAAGGAAAGTATATTGGGTAAACATAGAGAATTTTATTGACGTTTATTCGAAGACTTCAAATCATTATCTTCACGACCATTAAAATTATATATATTTTTCCTATTTTGCATATTTGTCACGAATTAATCTTATTTTATTACTTATCAGCCCCTTGATCTCTCAATCTATCAATGTAGTGGTCAGAGAACTGTCTGACTCCAGGAGATTGTGTATCACATCGTTCATTCAGTATGTCTTCAGCCGGCTTTTAGTTCGCGTGATGCTATTTCTCGGACTTATTGAGAATCTCATGTGACTTTTCCGGCGCTTTTCCCTGCCTCTCAAATTTCCACCGGAAGTATACCGTGTAATTGTGCATTTTGTGACGTCATCTATTATATTATCAATACTATAATTTTATGCTAAATTTAAGAGTGTTGTTGAATATGAGCATTTTCCAGCGATGGGCAATCAGTTTTCTATCTACTTCAGAGGTGATTTATTTGGTAATATTGCAAGTTTGTATATCTTGCGTGAAAAATCCACGTGCAAAATTCACTGGAAATTTAAATTAAAAACTTTATAAGAGAAATCACGCATGAAAAGTTCGATGGCCTGCAAATTGATTTGCATTTTGCTGAAATGTGTGCAAATAAGCAATTTGTACGAAAATTTTCTTTGGTGTTTTCACTTCGATCACATGTTTAGTGGATTAAAAAAAAAACTATGCACAGATGAAATGAAACGCATTTTTTTGAGGGGATTTTGTCTGTCCGGGAACGGTGTTTGTTTGAGGAAATTAACAAGTCTGAAGGCGAAATTCGCAGAATTAATAATATTAAGAGCAATTAGAGGCACTTTTCCGATAGTTTTTTTTTCTTTGTGAATAGTTTTAGTATGTGTATTCTGTTTTCGTGGAAGTGATAACGAAAAAAAAACTCTTGTTAGAATTATATCTAATTCGCAATTGAAGTATTAACCGCAAAAAAGTCGATTTCCCACAGAAGCTATAATATTCTTTTATTCTAATTGCACTCAACGGGAGAACCTTTGCTCATTCTTCGCATTCACAAATAGAATTGCAATTTTTACTGTAAAAACCATGATGATTTTGAGAGGGAAATTGTAGAACAAT
Source organism: Phlebotomus papatasi (assembly GCF_024763615.1). Taxonomy (NCBI): domain Eukaryota; kingdom Metazoa; phylum Arthropoda; class Insecta; order Diptera; family Psychodidae; genus Phlebotomus; species Phlebotomus papatasi. The sequence goes on from NC_077223.1 coordinate 52,782,932, forward strand.
TTCTGCTATTTTGCACAAATTATCATTCTTGAAGAACAGTCGCATTTCAAAGATCATCTTGTGAATGATATGGTGGCTTTTCCGAAAAACGTGTCTTTAATTATATACTCCTTCTAAGCATGATGAGATACATGCAAAAATAAATGATTTTCAAGAGTCAGGGTCATATATTGGATAGACACACAATTATCTTGTTTATTTGCTCTCATCATCTATTGAACAGCTCTTTTTTACGGTTGGAAACTCTGTGGCTTTTTGTTATGGAATAAAAAAAGCTATGGCGTGAAAATTGTGCAATTGTATGCCTCTCGAACTTCCTCGATTCTTTCACTGTGTATTGCACAAGACACCTTTGCTGAGACAGATTATTCGGCCACTGAAATTGTCCAATTAAATCAGAGTTGAATATTAGGGAAGGTGTAGATTTGATAAAGATTATTATAAGCAAAAATTTTTGTCGACTAATATTCTATTTTGGCTAGTAAAATATTTTATTTTATTGGACGAAAAACCCGAAAAACGTAAAATTAATCAGAAATTACTTTAAGCAATATCTGAAAAGGGGATAGAGCGCTACTTTCGGACGACTCAAGTTTCGAATAACTCATTTCTTTTAATACGTTTATAATAAATTTCACATATTATAATATTATATTTTAACGTCTAGTCCAGTGCCTCAAATTTCCATAAAAGAGCCTTGGGTCAAATCCATTAAGAACACTGAAAATAGATGTAATTGTGTGAGAATCACAGCCAAAAATTGAGTCGTCCAAAGGTAGAGCACATTCCCCTACTCAATTTCAATTTATTCATAATCTTCACATTAAAATTGGATTCAACTCGTTCAACTCTATTATAATATATATTATATAATAATATCAAGATGATTTACGAATATTTATTTAATTTTATTTTGCCAAGAATATTTTACAATTTTTATACACTGAAAATACGTTACTTAATATTATTATTATTGGCATTGAATAAATGAGCAGTAAAAAGTTAAAATTGATCAGTAACAAAAAAATTTGAAACAGTGATATTATCGTCCAAATTTTGGCAAAGGGAAAACAAAAGGCTTTTCACTCTATATGGAACTATTTTAAATGTTAAATATATAAATTGGGCCCATTTTTGTAAAGATTTAAGTTTTTTACTGACCATAATTGGATATTTAAGTGCTCATTTTTAATTTTTTACTGCTCATTTGTTTTTTGCCATTATTATTTACTGACCCTTTTCACCGATTAACTGCTCAATCTGCTGCAGCTACTATTATAATACCTTTTACTTTAAACATTCATATTTTTCTATCATTTTCAACCGCTTATCGGGGTCTCGGGTTTAGGACACCTATAGGTTGTCAATCCGCATCTGACGATCCTCCTCTCTTTGAAGAAGGTGTTCGGATTCGAAGTCGATCCCAAGACAATCCAAGGCAAGATTCTGAATCTGAATTTGTTTCAGCCACCCTGTCTCGGGTGTTCTCCGAGGTCGCTTCCTCTTTACAATAACTTGCATGACTTTGTGCATTCCATGTAGGGGAAAGTGCCCATGCTTTGCACGGTTCCAAGCTTTACAATGACTAAATTTTTCCTATTTTTCTGAATAAATGCGGCTCCGCGATATATTTTAAACACAAGACACTTTCCCCTAGCTTTTAAAATATGGATGAGATGAGTCTCATTTATTCAGAAACATACGAAAAATTTAGTCATTGTAAAGCTTGGGACCGTGCAAAGCATAGACACTTTCCCCTAGTTCTTTTTGAAGTGCTCTTGTCGCATCGTGGTACGTTTACCAATCCCTCACTCTATAGTTCCTTGAACTCCACAAGAAAGAGCAGTTTCCGCAATCCAAATTTTTTAATTTCTTATCATCCTGACTTCAAAACGATATTAGATTCGACAATCCATCTTCGATTAAAGTCAAGATTAGAGGAACTTAGGTCTTCCCGCAATGGGAGTTCGGAACATCCATTATTATTGTTCCTTATACATGGATGGGATTGCCAGTCCCATGCCCCGTGGAATGAAGCTCACTGGATGCAACACCTTTAACTCCAGAGAAATTCTTGGTGACCTAAAGGGGATTCGAACCCGGGACACTTGCATCACAGAGCGACCCATTGAGTGCCCCTAGCGAACTAACTTACACAAATTACCACCAACTTCAAAAGCATGATTTTTTTTACTTATCTCATTTTGCAATCACAATACTGTGAAACAGAGTGTAAGCCTGAGGTCACAGGCCTCTACCTAGGAGAGACATCTTTTGGGGTGGTCCACTGTTTAATATTCACTGAGGAATTCTCGTAGACGCAAGAATGACGATACGTGCCTGTAGCTATTTCCAAACAAATTGTAACCGATTCTAGGAACAAATTACTCCCTTTCCCTATCGGCAACCTGGGATGCGTCTAATGTGTACGTACGTCAACCACTAGGGGTACTTTAAACAAAATTATTGAAATTCTTATAACCTGTTTAATACACACAATTTATTATAGGTCAAAGTGCACATATTTCGTACGATCCCAAACTTTGTAATGACTAATTTTTTTTTATGTTTCTGAACAGTTCTGAGTTTTTAAAATATGGGTGCAATGAGTCACATTTATTGAGAAACCGAGGAAAAATTCAGTCATTATGAAGTTTAGGATCGTACGAAGCATGGGCACTCTCGCATAAAATGTTACTCTTTATTTATTTTACATGCATTATTGTATCCGCATGTTATCCGAATGATTGGAGGGTGATAATGACAGTCAATGGGAAATTTAGAATTTGTCGAGCGTTTGGCACTTGATAGCTACCATTTGGATAACGTGGATCTGTTTATCGGAGACTTTGTATCACAAGCCGAAAATTATAACAAAATATTTGAACTTTTACTAAAATATACTTTTCAAATAATTTGGGTCATTCGTTTTACTCTTTGGGTAGGAACATGAAGTAGTAAATTGAGTGCAGCTTAAGATTTCAGAGAAGGAGTTTTAATTTGGTTCAAATTAAATAGATTTAGTAATTAAATAAAATACTTTCTTGTTGAAGTTTTCGAAAACGATTTTTGGGTGGGTTGGTTTTGGTTTTTATTGTGGGCTATTTTTTACTTATAAAATAAAACGTAAATATCCTGCTTTTTTCAAAACTCATATTTCTGTTGAAACCTCACTAAAGTCAACCTAAAAACGATTTTAACATGGGCTCAATTCAGGAATTAGGGGAAAGTGCCCATGCTTTACACGGTACCAAGCTTTACAATGACTAAATTTTTCGTATGTTTTTCAATAAATGTGACTCATCTCTTCTATATTTTAAAAACTAGGGGAAAGTGTCTTGTGTTTAAAATATATCTCAGAGCCGCATTTATTCAGAAACATAGGAAAAATTTAGTCATTGTAAAGCTTGAAACCGTGTAAAGCATGGGCACTTTCCCCTATGCCTATAAACTTTTACAAGGATTTTTCAAATTTTAAAATTTATTCAAGGAATTAGAATTAGGATTAGGATTCTGAATAGTTTTTTTTGTTACTTAAAATAATCGACTCCTTCGGGCGGTTTGTTATAAAATTAATAAAAATAAATAACTCATATAGAAAATGTTTGCCAAATGGAAATTAAGTCTTAGAAATTAAATAAGTTTGAGGTAAAACCAAACATCATTGAAAAATTACCAATAATTTAATGTCTTAAATAAACTATACTTGATTTTATAGATATAGGGTCAAAGGAACGTCTGTTCGACAGGGAACCCCTATTGACACTTTTGTCAAAATGTTGAAAATTATTTAATGTATCTAGTAAAATATAAGTAATATAACGTTTTTTCTGTAATATACCTTTTACTATAAACAGAGATGTTCAAATTTCGTATCCCAAATGGTATAGAGTAGGGTGTCAATAGGTGCTGACACGAGTTCTTAAAGTGCCAATAGACGTTCCTTTCACCCTAATTATTTTAAATTGATCTAGTTTACTGACTGCGGAAGTTTGGGCAGTATTTTGGTAGCCGTAGTTAGTGAAAATGAAATTTTATTAGTATCTGTAAATAAAAAAGAAGTAAATGAATTCTAAATGTCCAAAAGTAAAAAAAATAGCAAAGTTAATATTAATTGACCAATAAGAATTTTTTGGCCTTTTTTTTAAATTATGTACTGTCCAAAAATATTTTTTCCTAATTTATATATCAACACTGCAACGAAAAACATTAATTTCCGTTCTCTATCTATATATTTAGTAACTCTTTTGTGAGATAATCCATCGCACGAGTGAGACTCTCGATCACGATCTCGTGGATGATCTTTTGCGAAAGACCCACCCGGAATTTGATCATTTTCCCACCAAAATAAAACACAATCATTCCCATCTTCTTCCAGATGACTCAGCTGAGAAGGTGGTAATTGAGAATCCCACATCAGGACACCATCCAGTATTTCAGCATCAATCCTCGGTGTCTTCTTGTGCTTCAATTCAGACGGTGCTTATGCAGAATGGTCAGACTATTGAGAAAAGTGTTAGTTTGCCCCAGCCGGCTCCTGTTCAAATTCAAGCATCTGGAAGTCTGAGTTCACTGGCAAATGGGAGTCTCCAGCATCCTCCAGCAACTGGTAGTGAAGATCCTCTGAGTGTGGCTGATGTAGCTGATCTTCTGCATCCTCAATATGCTATTATTACTGGTGGAAGGTCAAAGGATGGGTGTCCTTTGATAACTTTTCCGGACCACAATAACTTTCAGTCTCTTGCTGATCATGACTATCAGAAACTTATCTTGTATCTGACTTCAGTTCCATCGTAAGTATATATCTTCTTTTGTTTAAAAGTTCTAATTTGTCGATCAACAAAAGCTAATTAAAGAACCACATCTTGAAATTTATTTATAAAAATGACTACTGTATACATTTTAAGAAAGAAAAAAAAATGAAAGATTTTTCAACAAGGAAAATATTCAAAAAAAAGAAAACTACATCAGAGACTTTATTTTAAAAAATGGTTGGTCAGTGAAAATTTTTCAATTATTTATCTTTTTTTTGTGTTTATCCTTTGATTTCTTTTTGATGTCTATTTTGAAGCTGTGAAAAAAATGTCTTTCAGTGAAACAAATTAATCATTTTTGCACTAAAATCATCTACAATGATGATAAATTGTATTGAGATCAATTGAGAAAAGTTGCACTTGATCAATTCAATCAAATCAATTGAAGATCAAGTGGAAGATCAAGTTAAGAAAAGTCATTAGCACCATGAGGACTAACTGCACTGTGAATGTTTCACAAATAATAATTGCACAATTTGTCATGGAAATGAGTTTTACGGAAGATATCCGATCTCTTGGAAAGTGGATCACATCTGGTGATCATTTCGAAATCTTCACGGGTGTTGACTCATTGTCTTGGAATATATTGGATTGTCTGACATTCTTTTGTCTTTTGCAGTCTGCAGGAGGCTGACTTGGGCTTTCATTTGATTGTGGACAGACGCAAAGATCGTTGGACGTCGGTCAAGTCGGTCCTACTGAAGATTTCAGTATATTTTCCCGGTGTTGTTCACGTGGTTTACGTGGTAAGACCGGCTGGATTCTTCCAAAAGGCCATATCTGAGGTGAGTATAAAGAATTTACAGGGTGGCTGAAAAAATGCAACAAACTAAAACGCTATATTATCCTCATTTTTTGTTCAACTTTTTTGAAATAACAGAAAAAACGGTAGTAAATACATCAAAATTTTAGAATATTATCGGTTTTGTTCAAGGGGGAGATATTAGGACGTAAATGTATACATACACCACTTCCAGACACTTCCACAATTTGTATGAAGGAGCCCTTTGCATTTCCAGCATTTCGGAAGACTCCCGAAAATGCTGCAATACTTCCAGCACTTTTTGCACTTCATGCACTTCTCATAATTAGGAATCAATAGTTTGTTTAATATCATGAAAAATCTACTTGAAATAACAGAAAAACGGTAGTAAATACATCAAAATTTTAGAATATTATCGGTTGTGTTCAAGGGGGAGATATTAGGACGAAAATGTGTACACCACTTCCAGACACTTCCACAATTTGTGTGAAGGAGCCCTTTGCACTTCCAGCATTTCGGAAGACTCCCAAAAATGCTGCAATACTTCCAGCACTTCTTGCACTTCATGCACTTCACATAATTAGGAATCAATAGTTTGTTTAATATCATGAAAAATCTATTTAAGAAAACTTAAAAATTGTCAAGATTTTTATTTTTATATGTTATGTTCTTTTAATATTCTTTTTTATAATTTAAATTTCTAACAGCAGATATTCTTGCATACTAACGATATTTTAATATTATCTGTATTTTACGACCAACAGAATTTCTTTCCATGGATTTTCTAATGGCCTCTACACACTAAAGAAAAACATGTCCATATTTTAGAGTTCTTCCTACACAAGCATAGGCAATTTTTTTCAATATGGACATAAATTTCTCTAGTGTGTAGAGGCCATAACAGACCAATGAAACTACTTCTGAAACAGAAGTCTCTAAAAAAAATTATTGTCGTTTCTAATTTATTGAAACTGTTTTGGAAAGTCTGTAAGAGACAAGAAGTACGAGTGCAACAACTAATTTAGCACTTCAGAGTTCAGAAGTACAGTATCGGCCAAAAATTTCTAGACAAAGTTATATTCGAGATATCAGGTGGAAAAATGATAAAAAATGCTTTTTAAAATTTTTCTTTTTGCAAATGACTTGCCTGTAATCCATAAATATTATTTATGTATTTCAAAAAAAAAAATATTTTACTTAAAATCGTATCAAAAATAATTCTTTTCTAAAAGTTGATCACTTTTTATCGACTAAAAGTTTCTTGTCGCATTTGAAAAAGTTACTTAAGTTACTCTGAAAAATAGTTCATCCGACAGAATAGCGGTCAGATCAGTGAAAGTGGAGGGTTATTTTCAGAGCATCATGCGCCACCATGCTCTTACTTCACTCCCGTTAATCCTTAAGACTTCATACCCGTTCAACCATAGCACAGGGTCCGGCAAATCCTTTACTCCGGAATTGGATAGAGAAGTCTTTGATTAAAGTTACCACCAAAAAGTTCCGTAATAACCCGTAATACAGTTCCTACAGTTCCTCTTATTCCTTTCAGGGAAAAGATATGGCACCCATGTATCAAGTTTCTCTAAATACATGAAAGCTTTCCTAAATAGCGAAATGCGATCGAATTATTGTTTTACAAAATCTTAATAATGTTTTCAATTGTTATTTATAAATTTTCTTCTACTCGAATACCCACAGTAATGCCGTTAATGTTAGAGACCGTTTAAGATAAAGTTGATCTTTTCAAGAATAAATCCCTATATCGAAATTTTCCAAGGCAATTTTCAATCATTTAAACTTGATGTAAATAAACACCCAAAATGCTTTTTTTGTGCGGAAGTCCATCATTTAGACTTGTCCAAAATTCGACTAACATTAAATACTACAAAAGCACATTTTCGTTTCTTTACGTATTTTTGCCACTCGAATTTAAAATCTGAGCTAAAAGTAGCGTATAGTCTGTAAAATTCTGAATTAAACGAGAATACTTTATTTTCGGACACTTCTACTTCCAAGGACTTCCAAGCACTTCATTTTCAGCTGTACACCACTTCCGACCCTAATATTTTCCCCTTGGTTTTGTTCAATATGATCTCATTTTGACTTAACTACGGTGTTAAGTCTGTCGGAAACGCCATCGCAGTTTGCACGAATGTCAGACTTCTGAATGTCCTGCTATTCACGAGGAAGGGCTGCCTTCAGCTCATCGATACTATACTACATTTTAGTCTTAACCTTGATCAACAAAATGCCTCTTTTGGAGAAGTCTAACGATTTTGCATCCAAGAATATTGGGTGCTCATTGTGCTCCCAAAATGAAGTACGAAACCTCTTTTTAGCCAAATCTTATTCGAAGTGTGACTTCTGTGACGTTGTCGAGTCTTGATCGAACTTCCATTACTTCTTACAAAAATTTTTGTTTGTCCACGACTCCAACACTCCTTCCAGGACAATTTCAACAAACACATTAGCATTCGTTTTGACCAAGGTTGAGATATTAGGGTCGGAAGCGGTGTACAGGTGAAAATGAAGTGCTTGGAAGTCTTTGGAAGTGGGAGTACTCAAATATAAAGATTTTTTGGCTAATTATGTATTTTTCAGACTACGTTACTTTTAGTTAAGATTTTTAATTCGGGTGTCAAACTGAAAAGGTTTGTTGAAATTTTTAAGTTTGATTATGATAATAAATTAAGCAAATACACTCAAATTTATTATAGCTTAATTGTGTTGTAATTTTTCCGAGGAAATACTCAGTTAAATAATAATTTTCCTTAATTATTACAGGAATTTCATATTTGTGAGAATATGAGAAATTATGTTTGATTAAAATGATTTACAAAACTGTAATAATTAAAAAAAAATTAATACTTAGTGATTCTAATAACACTATCAGTGCACCTTTTTATTTATGTCGACAATAAAAATGGAAAATAAATTATTTTTTGCGAATAAGTACGTTCTGTTTCACTTGTTCCTCGGATCGGCACATTTGTGGTCGTGGAAAATTGCGCTCAGCGCCCTCATGTCATATTCACGGCCACTATTGGATATTTTTGTTGTGAAAGAACTATTTACAAGTGAAAATTTCATTAAGTTAGACAATTTTAGAAGTTTTTTCGTGTAAGGGTGACGGAAAAGCTTCACTGAAGCCTTATAGAGTGATTTGGATGCCAAGAAAACAGAAGAATCCTCATCAAAAACGTCTGTCGATCCGTGACTCACCCACTTCCGATCCGTGGAAGACACTGCATCCTTGCGTTTAAATTTAAACCGATATATTAGTCATTTCCGTAAATAAAAAGTGTAAATACACAGAAATAGTTAAATAGATCACTAATGTTTCAATTGACATACCAAATAGTATTTTGGATCTTAAATTTTCAGCTAAATATGGAGCATGTCTCTTAAAATTCCGATCCGTGGTACACTTTCGTAATGTTGCGATGAAGAACCTTGTCTGGATCAATTGTCGACAGGTGATGAGAAATTGATCTAATATAACAATAGCGAAAAAGATCCAGAAAAAATAGCCAAGCTTGTTGCAAAAATTGATTAGTAAATCATCAAAAACCGTTTCTTTTAATTTTAAAGAATTTTGAAACCAGAGTGAGATTCAAGCTTAATAAAAAGTGAAGATACGTATGAAATGCTGAATTAGTTGTTGCACTCGTACTTTTAGATTCTTGCAGACTTTTCAGCACAGTTTCAATAATTACAAACGAAATTACGTTTTTTTTAGAGACTCGATTTTCTAAAAGTAGCTTCACTAGTCTCTTAGGAAAATTCAAAATATGTTGATATCCCTTTATCTGGCGCTAGAAAATCAAATATAAGACAATTTTTAAAAATATGTGTAAAAATTAATTTCTTGAGATTTTTTAAAGAATTTCCTAATTACATTGTTTATCAGATTAAATAAATTATTGATTTTTAAGTATGAGAAGTGCATGAACTGCAAGAAGTGCTGGAAGTATTGCCACACTTTCTAGAGTATTGCGAAGTTTTGGAAGTGCGAAGGCCTCTTCCATACAAATCGTGGAAGTGCTTGAAAGTGGTGTACACATTTTTATCCAAATATCTCCCCTTTTTTTTGACGGTATAGCCTAAAAACCCCAGTGGAAAGCGATAATTTGTCTTCAAGAAAGTCCAAACCTTCAAATAAAGTGGTCCTTGACTTCCGGTGGTCATTCGAACGTCTAAATTATTGTATGATCTTTTCCTCAGATAGACACAACCATTTTGTTTGCACATCAATTGCTCAATTGAAAATTTTTCTTATCAGAAAAAGTGACATTCTGGAACTGACTATGAACGTGCAAGCGAATTTACTCTTTCGTCGAACGAGCGTAACTTTTTTTTGAGGCTCGACAATGCCTCTTCCTTTTCAGGATTTTTAAAGCTTCATACAGAGGTCCTTTAACAATATTTATTTCACGGTTATTTGCGATTTATGCGTCTCAGAGATCGTTTGTTTGCAGATGTGACGCAGATTTTGTTCAATTTGCTTCTTCACTTTAAGGACGATGACTAGCGATGAAGCAATTTTTAGATCTCCACCAAAGCATTTCAAAATTCTACTAGTATCTCTGTAGTACCAAGTTATGTCTCGAAAAATGGAAAGTTGAATTACATTCAGGGTTTTGAAGAGCCCTAACGATAGCTGCTTCCGTATTTCCTGCAAAATATAGCGATATTAAATTGTCACGTTTGAGTTACATTACGGTTTAAATTTTTTGCAAAGTTCGAAAAACCTCATTTTTTACCTATTTTTGGGGGATAAGGAACGCATGAAGGGTGAGGATGAAAAACTACAGAGGTTGGGTTCGAGATAGCGTCATTTGAGGAGGGGTCATCGAAGACCGGAAGTTGATATCTCTTACCGTTTGAATTTTATATGGGTCAAAAGACTGAAAAAGTTTTACAAAATATTATCGAAAATGCTTTTGTAGGCTTTCAGCCAATAAAATGAACTACCACTATGCAAAATATGAAACCGCTGTCACCAGCGGTTTGACAATTATGCGCTCTGAAAGTTGTTGCATTTTTTTAGCCACCCTTTATATTGGGAATTTAAGGTTTCTTTTTTTGAAAATATCGATGTTTTTCTTCAGGTGAGCTCAAAGTTCTTCAAGGATGAGTTCAGATTCCGCCTAATAGTGTGTTCAAGTCTTGAGGAGCTCCATGATCACATTTCTAAGACACAATTGACCAGTGATCTTGGAGGAGAGCTCACATATTCCCACCACGAATGGATTCAACAGAGAATTGTAGGAAGCTTCTGAACTTTTTTTTTTGATTGTTCAAATTTTTCTGACAATTTTTTAATTCTTACAGTGTTTAGAGAAATTTTCAAGTCTCACCCACCAAGTTTCATGCAATTTGGATTCTTTCATCCGATCCATTCATGACACAGAGTTTCCTAATTCTGTTGAAGCCACGCAAAAGCTTCTGGATGAACAAGGAGCTGAGTATGAAAAGTTGAAGGATGATATTCTGGCAGCTGCAAAACATGGAGAGGGTCTACTTGAAGATCTTAAGACTAGGGATGAAGGTGGAAAGGAATTTTCTGAAAGAACTGGTATTATTAGCTCCATTGAACGGTAAGTTAAGTCTTAAAATTAATTTGTAGTTTTAGCTTGTTCATTTATTGATTATTTCCTTCTCGTTACTAACTCTGCACTGGTTGTTTTCACTAAGAAATAATATATAGTTTTGGATAAGGGTATTTTTTTTATCCCTTATCATTCATTCCTTAATTGTTCATTTGGTGTTTTAGATTCATTCTGTGAGTTACATAACAGAACACTGATCATATTCATTGCATGTTGGCTGCCAAGAAAAGACACACAAATCCACCATGAAACTTTTGATGACAAATTAAAAAAAATACACTGAGATACATCCTCACAAAACACCGTAATAAGCTTTTGATATATTTATTCAAATTATATTAAGAGTTGTTCATTTGACAATGATAAAGAGAGCGGAAGATCAATTTCATTTCATGCCAAAAAAAATGCGCCTCATTGACCTCATTGCGATGTGTCTGACTCTGTGTGTATCGATCGGGTATACATCCCAGTGCAGGGAGTTTTTATCTAAATATACACCGTCTTGATGACAGTCGCGATTACCGCAGACTCCTGGTGCAGCTGGAGGAGACGGAGAGGCGATTTGATGAGTTCTGGAATGCCCATCTTACACGTCTCAAACATTGCTTGGAGCTGAGGAGATTTGAGCAGGACTTTAGGGAGTTACAAGTATGAGAATTTGGAAATAATTTCCTGCTGGAATACTTGGAGCTAAAAAAAAATCATTTGATCTTCCCAGATTAACTTCGATAGCCACCTAAAGACAGTTTCAGAGATGACAGAAATTGGAGAAACTGTCCAGAGAGCTGATACTCTTGTTAAAGAGACCAAGACGTTCCAGAAATTGTGCCAAAGTGATATTGATCGTGCTGAGGAGGTAATCTCAACTGGGCAACAATTAATTAGTGCTCGAGGTGCATGTCCACGAGAAGTTGTCCAACCAAAATGTGACGAATTGTCACGTGTATGCGAAATCCTGACTGAGCGTCTCTCACGCAGACTCGAGATTCTCGCCAAAAATCGCGATCTCATGGAGAGAGTTGAGAAAGTAAAGTTTCCCCCAAAAAAAAGAAAAACAGCATAAAAGTTTGAGAACCACAATTTACCAAAAAATATCTACTTTCAGGCGAATAAATGGTGTGCCAAAGGTGTTGAACTACTGGCTTCGCAGCGTATTGAAAAATGCTCAGTGTCTGCAGAGATTGCGGAACAGAGTCTTCAAGAGATTGTCCAATTCCTGGCATCAGCGGCAGAATTTAAACTTTCAAGTCCCAGGGAGTTTAAGAATGTCTTCCAGGAGAGTACGACACCAGAAACCAAAGCTCTTGTTACCCAGGTGAGACAATTTGAAAGTTTTTTATTTTCTTTGTGGCAAGATCTCTTTAAGATCGCTCGTGATCTTGATAATGGAGGAAAGAAGAAGATGTTACGCATTTTAAATGCCAAATATTTGCTGAAAAAATAAGCACCTCGACGCGATAAGATGGGACACCAATATTTACTTATTTTCACGTTTTTTTTTTTACCTTTACTCGGTTTTCATTGATATTATTTAGAGCAGTTTGAGGGAGTCTTTCCGATATCTTGTGCGTGTTTTCTTATACAAGAATAGCTCTATAAACTTTTGAGTTACACAGTAAAAAAATATTTTGAAAAAGACATTTTGTTGACAATAAAAATTTAAGAACAAATGACAAAATTTTACGAACATTTTTTGTATGATTACGAGCATTTAAAAACAAATGTTTGTAAAAGTTCAAAAAATGCTCGTAAGTGATAATGTTACGAACCTTACGAACAATGGCTTTAATTCTAAGACCAAGATCAAGATTAAAAAAAAATTTTATGACTTTGGTATTCTGAACTCAAAAAAATAAAGATCAAGATGTCAAATCTGTCAAATGTTTTGAAATCTTGAAATTCTAAACAAAAACCGTGTGAATTTCAAGAATTCTAATTCTGGAACTAATATTTCAAGGTTCTTTTATTTCAATTTATTTACGTGTCGAATAGGTCGAAATCCCAAAGTAAAAAATCCCGAAAAGCCAAAATCTCGAAGCCAAAATCCTGAGCAAATTTTCGCAAAATCAAAATTCCGAAAGCCTAAATACCGAGTGGGTCGATATCCTGAATAACCAAAATCACGAAACCCAAAATCAGGAATATGACGAAATCTTGAGTTGCCAAAATCCGGAATAAGTTAAAATCCCGAATATCAAATCTTGGTTTTAAAATTTTTTGACAGCTTGATATTTTGATCTTGATCTTGGTCTCAGAGTCTGAAAAAAGAGCGCGACGATATAAGTCCATATTGAATTCAGAGCACAGAGAAAATTATGATATTGATAAAAATTGGTTCTACATTATATAAATTGAATGTCGAAATTAAAGTTAAATTAAAGTAGAATGATTAAATTTGAATAGAAATTTTACAAGAACATTATATTCAGAGAGAAAATCAGTGAGGGAAATAAAATTTAAGGTTAAATACGACGGCGTCTCCAACGAATTCATTCAAAAACACAGCCAAAACGTAAAAAAAGAAGAGGAAGATCTTGGTCTCAGAGTTGAGGCCAATGTTTGTGAAAAGTGTACAAACTTTTACGAACTTGTTTGTACGTTACACGATTTACGAACATTTCGTAAATGCCCAGTACAAATTCAGAAATATTTACGAACAATTTTAAAATATATATTTTTTTTCTGTGTACTCGAAATTATTTATTATTCACAGAAGGTGGAACACTACAGTTCTTAATGTAAGAGTGACTCGACTGTTTCTCTGAATAATGTATCCAAGAATTCAGAGCTAGATTGTATACAGAGTATGGTCCTTTTAGTGTCTTCTAATACCTACCTCAAGTTGTCGACCTTGGCGGATTTTAAAGCTTATCACACCATTTACGTAATTCCCCTAGTTTATTTTAAAATAAATAAGTAAATATGAGTAAATACTTTAAGAAACTACTGAAGCAAGAAAAGAAGCGCTAAACAATGATAATAAGGAACTAAATGAAAAACCTTACTTACAAATGATTTGCTTTTTAAATAAGTAATGAGCAAAAACTTTTGTATTTTCTTCACATTTATCAAAAATAGAAGGATCTTAGTAATTAAAATATTTAATTGTTTAAGAAAATACTTTTTAATACATCTCTTCTCATGATGTAATACTGATCTCAATATTAGACAAATGCATTTCAATACTACAAAATACACTCTATAAAATCATTGAAAACGTATTTGAAACAGAAAACGTAAAAGTATTTTTTAAAAAAAATCGAGAATAAAGAGTGACTGGTGTATTTGTGAAATGTTTTATTTCTCGGACGCTTTTGTAACAACTGCCTTGAGTGAGGTCATATTGCAATATATTGTTGGGGTGTGATAAATGAAGTGCAATAACTGTGTTGTAAAAAGTGCATCAACAAAGACAGTGTTTTAGCTATGAATTTCCAAATTTTACTAATCTTTACTAGAAAACTAAAACTAAATGAACAATTTTGTGAAGTAACAAAGTTTATTATGAACCATACACGTTTTTGTCTTTTGCTATGAATTATGCTACTGGAATAGTTGCCCAAATGAGTCATAAACTTTGCCGATTCACTGTTGCAAAATAATCGCAAACGCTCCCCAAATGAAAGCAATTGAAGGTGACAAAATTGAAAATAAACTCAAATCTCCTGTGGTTTTTCTTGAGCAAGAGTCTCATTGTCAGAGTGTATCTCTATTATTAATATTTGCAATTTAATATACAAACACGATGTCTTTCGTGCTTTTTCGGTTTGTGAGATATTTTGCCTGAATTCTTGGATATTTTTATGTATGAGTCTCTCAGTGAGATAATTGCAAACGTAATCAGCGTCATGCGCTACATATTTTTTTTCTCCCAAAAGAGCAGTCGAGAGGGTGGAAGAGTGACTGAAAAAAGTTTGTGTCCACTTTGTGAACATTTCATTAGATAGTCAGTGGACAGAGAAAATTGTGGTTAAAAGCAATTACATATGGTACTTCTGGTACATCAGGAGATTTATATAAAATAGTGAAAATTCAGTTGCAGATGGTTGTGAATAAAAGTTTCCACTTGGTTTTTAAATGATTGTGAGTGATCAAAAGAAGCTACTAATTGAATGACAATGAACCTTGTTTATTTTCACTCCCTCAATGGACAATTCCTCAGTAAGAAACTTATGGTGAAAAATAATACAAAATTTTCTGCATACGCCTCAGCTTCTTCACAAGATGAAAGAGATACAGAAGGAATCGTGTTTGTGATTTAATGATCTCTCGAAAAGAAACGACTTTCACTGCTGAAGATGTACCAAAGCGTAAGCCATCGTCTTTCGTGTCTTTTTGAGCCTCGAAGATATAACACTGAAATATTTCCGATCTTTCTAATACTCATCTTCTCCATCTATTCCAAGTTCATTTCGAGACTCCTAGTCAAACTTTTTTTTCTCTTGCAGAAGAAAATATAAACATTCATCGGAAAGCTTTGCGTGCTTCCCATCTTGATTTATGGGCAGTTTCTATCTTCAAATATTTGTCAGATATCATATATTTCAACAATTTACACTTTTACCTTCATCTTCCTGGCTCTTTATGGCAATTTTATTGACTTTGAGGCACTTTTGTTGTGATTTTCTGAAATTGTTGAATTCAGGAAGTCTTTCGCTTTGCGTTGATTTGCGTACGGACTATTATTTGAATATTCCTTTTACTGATTTCAGAATATTGATAAATTAATAATTTATGCGTAACTTAAGTGATTTATATCATCCAATAACTGGATCTAAAGGCGTGGTGTGTGATTTAAAGTAAATGACATAGTAAAGAAATATCGAAACTTCTCTTATGACTTAAAATGTGTCGCAAGTGACTTTTCAAACATTCTAGTTTGAGTCAGTGAATTTAATGGTTTTTTCTTTCATTTAGATATGGAAGGCAATCTATTTATTTTTTGGAAATGGAAAAATAAAAAATAGATAAAGCCACTCAACTTATAATAAGCGAGTTTGCAATATGAAGGCATTAAAAATAAACTCATGTTCGTTCGATTTAGTTCAAATTTTGTAATTATTACAAACATTTTCAATTTGTAATTTGTGCAAATTCTTGCTTTCAAATCCCATTATAGGTAAATGTGGTCTTTTAGAATATATTTCAAAATATGATCAATCTGATCGAAATCGATACAGCTCTATTCTGAGGCGACTAGAGTGATTGATAAACTGGTTTAAATTTGGTACTCATGCAATGTTTGCAAAGCGTTCAATGTTTTTGGAAGAAATGTGTGAGAAACGTAGTTTACCAAATTAAAAAAAAAAACATTCTGTTCACAAATTCTAGGATTGCATAGTATTTTTCCCGCAAAATAGAATTTCGGATAAAAACTGGTTATAGCTTCATAACCGTTTATTATCGGTTTTTAACCAGTTTGAGTTTGAAATGATGCAAATTTGTCAGAAAATTCAATTCCCTTCAAAGAGTCTGGTTATGACACCATTCGATTAAAACATACCTTTTCTAGAGCATTTTCAACCTTCAAATTTCCTAACTAAGAATGAATCTTCTGACAATAAGATAGTGTGAAATCTTACCGTCGATATAGTCCATCAAAATTATGAGTTGTTTTTCGACTATAGTACCCCAAGGGGGATCACATTTCGGTAAAATTTTGAAATTCCGAAGCTCGAAAATAACATTCAGGTGTTGATCCGATTTTTAGTCTGATTGTAGCAGACTTAGCGACCGAATGGTAAGGAATGCCAAACAGAGGTCAAATTCTCGAATGTAACGAGCCACAACTGGTTTACCGTCTATTAGGTGAAATTCTTAACAATCTCACCCAGGGGAAAGTGCTCTCTCTTCGAACGTTCATGCCTTCGAATAATGTGAATTTATTTTGTTTTTCGTAAGAGATTTACACTAAATTATCACGGAATTATCAACAATTGATGATAAGCCAACTAATATTTAATAGAAATGTGTAAGTCTTTTAGGAAAACTAAAAGAAAATTCACATTATTCGAAGGCATTAACGCTCAAAGGGAAAGCACTTTCCCCTACTATAATCCTAACAAAATTTCATGTCCTCCGATCACGCTCAAACTTTGTCAAAACGTGTTTTGACACTTCCTGATCACGAATATATGGGTGGTCAAAGACCGTTCCCGTCCGTCCGTCCGTTCGTAAGTCCGTCCGGTCTTTGGAGCTTAATAGCTCCCAAACTAAGACAGATATCGACTTGCGGTTTTCGGCAAAGGTTCTATATTGGGTGAAAATTGCAAATTGGTGCATTGACCTCTTATCCTCTTAGCTCCCACCCTATGGCATCGATCGGGCTCACATTTTTGTATGGTATAGCTGGGCCTTAGAGCTTTCGATCAATACCAAACTTAAGGTCCCCTGACTACCCTGATCCGAACCACTTCCCCTTCTAACATCAAGAGCTCATACAACCACAGTTAGCGGCGCTATTATTAAAAAGAAAAATTTTCTAAGTTAAATAACTCAAAATATCCTTTGTGCATTGGTCTGAAATTTTAGTATGTTGTAGCCAAAAAAAATACTTAAGTCGATCCATAACCCCTGACCCGAGCTATGAGGGGTCAAAGTTCGAAAATTAACCGGCCTCTATCTTCGTTTCTAATAACCATTTTGATCTAAATTGTGAGTTTTTGGTATTGTCTCGTTGAGCACTTTTAGATGGAAGTTCAAAAAGTCGCCACAGGAGGCGCTGCGATAGCGTCAAAATTCATCAAAATTCAAACTCATTTTTCTCAAAAATGCCATTTTGCAAGTTAATGAAATTTTAGAGTGTTGTGGTCTAGCCCATGTAGTTTACAAAAAGTGGCGTGGATTCGCTGTGGTTAAAATAGAACCGGAGATATGAGCATGAGGGGTGAAAGTTCACAAAATTCAAAACCTCATATCTCCGGTTTTATTTGACCGATTTTAACGAGTGAGTGCGAAAATTAAAGACCTCGCAAAGCACTATAACTTTCTAGAACATTTGGATTTCGTAAGATCAACGCTAGAGACGCCACAGTCGAAATAATAATTTTCATGATATAACCTCAATTATCGGATATTTCTAGAGGAAACTGGAATTTACCATAATGTAATTTAGCTCAGCAAAACTATTGTTAAACTAAATAAAATATTTGTAAGGCCCAACTTCCTTTAGATTAGAAATATGCGAAAAAATTTATATGAACATAACTCCATGTCTTCAAAATAGCCCCACCACCCCTATATTATATTTTACTGTTTATTTATTTTTTGCCATAATCATTTAAATGGGTGATTGAATTATTCTTTAGATCTAAAAATTATTCTATTACCTCTGCTCAATTTTGGGACAGTTTTAGATGCTGTCTGGACCAATTTTAAACATCAGTATAGCGGAGATTAACACTAAGCCTACCGATCGTTTTTGGTAGTTTTTCGGTCAAATGAAAAACCGCGGAAGGATAAGATACTCAACAAATTTGTCTTGGAAAAAAGCAAAAAAAAATAAATTTAAAACACTGAAAAATATATAATATTACATGCATATTTTCAAAAATTCATAAAGTTTGATAGTGACATTGTACCGTTTAAATAAGTGTTATTTTTAAACCGGTCAATTTGAACGGGTCTTGGTAGGTTTAATGTTAAGGTATCTTAAGTCATGATTTTATTTCTAAGCGGACTTAGTTTGAATGGGTCCCGGTCAAAATCCCGAACGCCAAAATCCCGAAAGCCAAAATCCCGAACGCCAAAATCCCGAAAGCCAAAATCTCGAATGGACCAAAATCCCGAAAGCCAAAATCCCGAATTCTTAAAAGTGTCACAGCTACTCCCACGATTGTACCCGCGCTTGCTGTATGCAAAGGGAAATCTTCTGTGTCTTGGGAAATTATTCTAAACATTTTCCTCCATATAATTTCATTCCTTTCAGGATTTAGAAAATTCGGGATTTTGGCTTTCGGGATTTTGGCCTTTTCGGGATTTTAGTGTCAGGGATTTTGGCTTTCGGGATTTTGGCTGCCACCGGTTTGAATATATGGGAAACTGGCGCACCACAAAACATGGGGTAGCACCGAACAGTGACTTTTATTTCAAAACTACTTCACTGAGAAAAAAAAAACGGGGGTGCGATTAAATTTTTCCCTCATAAATTTAACACTTTTTAGGTGTAAAAATATATCAACATTTTTAATTGTTAAATTTACACCTTTTTAAGGGTAAAAATAACATGAAATAGGGTAAATTTAACCCCTAATACACCTAAAAATCACAATATTTACACTGATTTCGGATCAATACTGCAGGGTAAAATTAACATTTCCGGAATGTTATTCTAACTTTTTCGGATTTCTCTCATCAGTGTTGGACTATGACGACCATTTCTGCAGTAGACAAGCATCCCTGTAGAGGTTTCTTCTTCTGAAGTTTAATACTATTTAAAAAATCTCAGTGTTCTGTGCTACATAGTGTTTAGTGGTGCCCCAGTTTCCCCTAGTTCATATTTGTTGAGTAAAAAAAAATCTCGGATGAAAGCTCAGCTACGTGAAGCTTCCGCAGCTTTCTTGACTATACCCAAAATACAATAGTGAAGAAAAATTCGCGGAGTGCTCGACTTTACGACTCCTTATAATGTTTTTTCTCTAAATATTGTAAAAAACTTTATAGATATTTTTCATTTGAGTTTATATCTTCTCAGTTGATAAACCTCTGAGAATGCGAAGTATTTGGACTATTTAGCAGAAATAGAGTGACACAGAAATAAATTCACGAATTCACTGAAGAAATGCTGAGAGGGAGAAATATGCACGGCATTGCAGAAAAATGTTGTATATTATCAATTGGGTTTTGTGTTTGGAACATCAAACACAAATTTATCATTAAGTTTACAAATTCGGATATTTAAATACTTGAAAAAAAATTGATTGATTTTTGGTGGGAAATGTTACAGGTTCTGCAAAGGATTGACGATGTATCTTTGATGTGTGACAAGAGAGTGGCAAGTTTGAAGAAATTGGCCCTCAAACCACCTCGTCCAGTTCAGACGGTGACTCCTGAACCTGCTGTACCCTTGCAACCACCTGGAGGAGCTCCCCATCCCTTTCGTACTAGGAAATCGCCCAAGGTGAGTTAACTTTTAGTGTCACAGATTCACTTTCTTCCAAGCAGAAATTGTGTAATAGAGTGTGTGGCCCAAGTGATAAAGTTACGAATAACACATCGATATTAATTCATTTTTAATATCATCGCGTATATGAGCAATTTTACCTCTCTCTTTCACACACAATTTCTTAGGTGTTTTTTTATATGCAAATTCCTCTGATGAAATTTCTACTATTTATTTCAACTGATCACTCGTCTCTTCTGGATGAGCTTTCGCTCAAGAAGAGTATGTGTGGGACTATTTTGGCGGGATTGTGCAAGAGAAAATTATCATTAAGAAAAGGTGGGAAAACCCTCAAAAGTGTGAGTTATTATCGCGGAAATTTGATGTGCCTTGTCACATAAATATTTTCCAAAAAATTATTTAATTTTCCAATCGGTGAATTTCTTTTTTTTTCTTTAATTTCGAAGGTGGGCTGCTTGATGGGTTGTGCATTGTGTTAACTTCGAAGTGTGATATAATTTAAAAGAAATTACTTGACAATTTCAGTAATACTAAAATTTAATTAGCTTGTTTCCGATCACTCACTCGAACGTGATATAATTTCGTGAATTTACTGGAATTTCAGCGATTGTTAACAAGAAATTGTTTCTCAAGACGATAATGAGATACTCGAGCGAAATATTCTTGCATTTTAAGACCATTTTTTATAGCAAAAATATTAATAAAAAATTTAAGTTGAAATATAACTAACCCGAATATGTCGTTGTAGTGTAATACTTTTTTCAAGTCCAATTTAATGTTCATTTATAATATTGACAAAAGATAATGAAAAATCCAGATAATTTTGCTTTTTATTTGACTTCAAGAAAAAGTCATTAAAATGCGGAAATATTTTCTGAGTACTATCCAATGTTGAGAAAAGTTTAAAAACAGGTTTCATTAAGAATT
This sequence comes from Phlebotomus papatasi, assembly GCF_024763615.1. NCBI lineage: Eukaryota > Metazoa > Arthropoda > Insecta > Diptera > Psychodidae > Phlebotomus > Phlebotomus papatasi. The sequence goes on from NC_077223.1 coordinate 52,804,169, forward strand.
TACTACTTTCTTTTATAGAAAATTCTTTTAATAGAATGGATTGTCTAAGAAATACCTAGTGACTCATTGATAAAGAAAGGTTTATAAATTTTTCAAATTCATTTTCAAATGGAAAAGCCTTTTGGGATGGTCTATAAGTGAATCATTGATGGAGTAATTTATTTTTAAATATTAGAGGTCACTTTTTGCTTTCGATGAAACATACTTAAAGGCAAGGCATTCCATCAGGTAAAGTCATGAAGTTGCCCAGAAAAACTGTTCCCTGCTCTTGGGTTTGCTCTTGATCATCTTTCTTGGGCTATTAAGCCATAGTAAAACAAGACAATTACACATAAATTGATCTTTTTTTTTCAACAAGAGCCAAGAGACAAATGACTTACGTACAAAAAGTTTACTGGATTAAATCACGATCAGTCGTTTCCTCAGCTGTTGTGGGTTGAATGCTCTCGGAAGTTCAAGAAAAGGCTCAATTAGAGTAGACTTTCGCGTCTTAACAGAAAAAGAAATGTCGAAGAAATTTTACTTAAACCCTGAGGATGATCTGCAAATACTTCCTCATAATTCTCAAATAGCTTATTTGGCCACCCATTGTGAAAGAGATTTCTTTCATTGCCTAAATTTTATTACACCTCTTCGTGTGTATATTTTTTTTCTTGTCTCTGAGGAAGTGGCGTTGGTCTTGAATTTATTCGGCAAATTGTGTAAGACTTCTTTCTTCGGAAATGATCAATCAATCATGGGAAATCATTCAATAAATCGCGTGATAGTTTTCAGCACTTTTGGGCTATCTTGCATAACGCCAAATATTTCTGTGGTCGCACGAGCTCTTTTGGTTGGTTGTGTAAAGGCTTTAACACCTGTCTATTTCGATAATTTAGCACTTTTCTTTAGGCATCAGTTCAGCTCATCCGGGAGACAGATAAAATTGATGTACCTAAGTGTGTTTTTTTTTGTTATTTCACTCAACTTCCGACCATTTTCTCATCCCATTTCTTTGGACATTTCTTGAGCAATTAGAGAAATCGCTAAACACCGAAGGTAATGGCCAGAAGATCCATCATGATCTCCATAGGGAAAAGTGTGTGAAAAAAAGTGATAAAATCCGCAATTTTCATTTTCATTGTCCCTCCTCTTTGGGGGCCCTCTTGGTGACAATTTGCAGATGTACGATTTACGTCCATTTAATTGCAATCTTGTGTAATGTGTAATCAAGAAGCGTGACGAGAATTTCCTCCCACGTGATGATTGCAAAAATTTCACTGATCTTTTCCTCAAAGGTGCGTCCATATCAATTTCATGAAGTGTCCAAAAGAGACACAATGTCGTTGGTGACAAAAATATGGAAATGGCAGCAATTAATTAAGTGAAAGTTACACAGAAATTGCCAAGCAATTCCCAATTGGTGTCTTCTTGACTTGGGGAAATTGCAACGAAAAATTCATCAGAAACAATTGTCATTGAGTGATCTTCTCAGGCTTCGATCTTCACACGCACAGTTTAAAAACATCTCTCGCAGACTTTCTTTACATGAAAAGGTGTACATATCGCTCATTGGGAATGCATTTAGGACACGCTCTTTCTCTCCCCAGCGAGAAAAATTTTTCCTGTTCATGAAAATCTCTATATACATTGCGCTTTTCCACCACATTGATATTTCACGCGGGAAATCAAGCGAATTCTGCGTGTGCTTTGGACCGTTGTTTTTTTTTTAAATTAGATTTGTCATGTTTGCTTTTTTTTAATTTTCTATGGATCAAAAATTAAATTGTTACGGAATTTTCTGTTTTTTTTTGTTCATAATTTATTAAAATAGGAAATAATTAATAAAACGCTGCTTTTCTTTTAATAAATCAGACCTATTTGAAGAACTTCAGTAGCTAAATGAAGAAAGCACACTAATTTGCTTTGTTAGTACAAGAGGTCCTGAGTTCGATTTTCACTTTAATGCCCAGCGCACAATAATTTTTGTTTGTAAACATGTTTTTAAAATTTCCCATGAGTGTGAGCGAGATGACTAGATCTAGATCTCGCTCACTCTCATTGAAAAGTCAAAAACATGTTTACAAAACAAGAAATATTGTGCTTTGTGCATAATCCTTACGTGTGATAAAAAGAAGATTTAGATTTTTTTTAACTGAAATAAATAAATATCACATAATTGAATAATTTACACAGAAAAAATATTTCGGAGAAATATTCGGAAGTGTTTGAATTCGCACTGGAAACTTACGAAATGCTCGTAATGATTATAACCCTAACTATAACAAGTTCGTAAGTTTGTACGTCTCTTCACAAACAATGTTTGTACTTGACGAGCATTTTTAGTTAAAGATTTGTTCGTACATTTTTGTTAGACTGACAAAAATTTACGAACAAATGACAAGATTTTACGAAATTTTTGTTTGTTGGTTTATAAACATTTACGAACAAATGCTTATAAAAGTACAAAAACTCTTCGTCATACGAACAATGTTTATGAAAAAAATACAAACTTTTACGAATTTGTGTGTAGGTTATACAATTTACGAGAATTTCTTAAGAGTCCAATAGGAATTTTCAAACATTTACGAACAATTTAACGAAATATCTAGGGTGAAAGGAACGTCTATTGACACTTTAAGAACTCGTGTCAGCACCTACTGACACCTTACTCTGTACCATTTGGGTCATTTGGGATACTAAATTTGAACATCTTTGTTTATAGTAAAAGGTATATTACAGAAAAAACGTTATATTACTTATATTTTACTAGATACATTAAATAATTTTCAACATTTTGACAAAAGTGTCAATAGGGGTTCCCTGTCGAACAGACGTTCCTTCGACCCTACTCTAAAAAATATTCGACAAAACATATTCGAAAATGAAAGAAATCCTAGAAGCCGTTTTCGAAATAAACGAAAAAAACATGGTGTTGGAGGGGAAGGAATAGGGTATGGGTAAAACGAAAAAACACTGTCTTAGATAATGTTGACTAATGTGGGGGGGTCGTCGAAGACCGGAAGTCTATATCTGATATCTCTTACCGTTTAGACTTTAGCCATGTCACAAGTTGAAAGAAAAAGTGGATTATTTTAACTGCTCTCGCTTTGAGTTTGAGCGGCATAATTGAATTATCCGAAGCTCCAATCATTCGAAGGTACTACACTTCTTCGTATACCTTCTGTTTTTCTAGGTTTTACCTAGCTGAAAACATAGCGATTGAAAAAGTTCTTTAAAAGAGGAGAAAGAAAAAAAAATTATATAAATTTTTCTAACCGATATTACTTGTACTTGATATTATTGTACTTGATCGTAATTATTTTTTTTAATTCTGTAAACTATTGTTTCTATGTTAAGGAAGTAAGGAAACACTTTAGGCTTTGGAAGAGGCAGAAGTCTCTGGAAGTCAAATTGAGACTGAATACGATGGATAAATCAAGCAGTTCGTATTTAATAATTTAGTTTCGATTTTGAATTCAAGCAAATTTTTCTTAAATTGTGTAGCACCACTTTACCACGCACTTTTATCATACTCTTTTGCAAAATATGTCGTACATGATTATTTCACATAGTTAATAACATTTTGAACCAATAAAATAAATAATTTTAAAGATTTGTAATGTTGTATGCCTTTTGTACGTTCACTTATATGAATCATCTTCAAATCTTACGAAGCACCGACCATAGAAATAATTTACTCATTTAAAAACTGTAAACTGTAGTGCGGATTTCAGGTTCCTAATAGTTGCAAAACAGTCATACAATAACTCTTGAAATAACTCGATTATCATTGCAATAAACGAGTAACAGTGTGTATGTGGCATTTATTTCTGCATATTTATTAACTATTCTAAAAAGGAATATATTTTTTAAAATTAACTGTGCATGAAACTGCCCTATCTTCGTCTATTCTCCATAAACACTGACTTAGTACACTGAGAGAAATCCGAAAAAGTTAAAATAACATTCCGGAACGGTGGCAGCCAAAATCCCGAAAGCCAAAATCCCGAACGCCAAAATCCCGAAAAGGCCAAAATCCCGAAAGCCAAAATCCCGAAAGCCAAAATCCCGAATTTTTAAAATCTTGAAAGGGATGAAATTATATGGAGGAAAATGTTTAGAATAATTTCCCAAGACACAGAAGATTTCCCTTTGCCTCCAGCAAGCGCGAGTGAAATCGTGGGAGTAGCTATGACACTTTTAAAAATTCGGGATTTTGGCTTTCGGGATTTTGGCGTTCGGGATTTTGGCTTTCGGGAATTTGGCTTTCGGGATTTTGACCCGGAAATGTTTATTTTACCCTGCAGTATTGATCCGAAATCGGTGTAAATATTATACTGTTTAGGTGTATTAGGGGTTAAAATTACCCTTTTTATGTTAATTTTACCCCTAAAAAGGTGTAAAATTAACATTAAAAAATGTTGATATATTTTTACACCTAAAAAGTAATGAAATTATGAGGAAAAAAAGTTAATCGCACCCCCATTTTTTCTCAGTGTAAGGGAGATATAGATTATAGAAAAATTAATGACTAATTTTCTAATGAATGAATAATATCCTGCTGGATTTGATTGGAAAATAATAATAATAATAATAAGAAAAAGAGGGATAAAGTACAGTGAAACTCTTTAGAAAAAAAAATTTTAGAATGTAAAATTTTAAAGGGTAAAATATTATAATATTAAATAATTAAAAAATCAATAACAAGTGCGTTAATTTTCTTAATTGTTTTTTTTTATTGTTTTATATTTTTTGGTGTTATTTATGTTCTTTTAATAGTCAAGTGCTTAATAAACTAAATTAAATTCACACGAATTTTGACATTGAACTTATGCGTAATTCATGAATTTCTTCGAGTGGAAAATTATCCATTTTGCACAAATTTTCAGCTACTTTTGTTGAATTAAAATAAATTAAAAATGCTATCAAATTGCTACACAGAAAGTAATGGACTGTTTATGGCTATTATTTTAGATGTTTTCTTTTTTATTTAGATTGGAGCTTGGGAAATGAATAGTTAAATGAAAATTAAAGAGTGTAGTAGAGTAGATGAGGCTGAAAGAGACTCAACGTGGTCAATTAGGATATCTCTTTCACGGCTATGGTGCCCAATCGATCTTTTACGATCGATTGTTCAATGAGAAGAACACGTGTTGCAGTAAAACGCCTCTTCTGTTAGAAAGATCATTAAAATTATTGATTGTTTGTGACCTTTGGAAGATATTTCAAACACTCTGTACATTTTATTATTAAACTTTTAACTGTTTCCACCTCCCGCAATTTCTTAGATGGACTTCACTATGGCCAAAAACATTTTTTTTTCTCAAGCATTTTTGCAACTGTTATGTTACAGATTTGTTTTTAATTGTAAACACTCAACAGTTAATTTTCTTGTATGGGTTTTTGTGGCTAATTTTGAGGGAATTACGAGTGAACTCGAGCACTTTTTGGTTAAGCTCGACTAACACAATTTCTCTGGACACTGACCTATTTCCCAAGTTGAAAAAACAAAGAATGATTACTCAAGAGTTTTAATATGCTACTCTGACCTTTGTAGAAAAGAAAGAAAGAATGTGCCAAACCCAGGCAAAATTCTTAATGTGTTAGTTGAAGAACAGTTTTAGCAAATTTGAATATCATTATTCTGGGTCGATATAGAAATAATGGTATTATTCTCAAAAAAATGTCAAGAACAGCTAACGCCTAGAGAGCCCTGTTGTCTTTTTCGTCGCTAATAACTGTTTTCATCCCACTTGAGATTCATCCATTTTTTTTTGTATCTTCAAATTTCCCATATTCTCTCGCGAAGATTTGCTTCGCAAATGACCCTCGATGACCACCACGAGCGAGAAGATGTGAAAGAAATGCAAACAGGATTGGAATATAGGTCAAGAATATATCGTCTCATTTGCATTCCATTTTGGGAGACACATTCTGGTCAAGATCAATGACTTTTGAAGGTTATTTTTCGGAGACTCTTGGGAGTTTTTGGCCTCAAATAAGAATCATTGTCTCCCACCTTTCACGCGACATTAATTGATTTATTAAAATACAGGCCAATTGGATTTTTATTACAAGAATTTTTTTTGGGTCAATATATTGACCTTTAGAATAAAATGAAAGGTTTAGAAGAAATTTTATAATCAAGGCATCATTCAATTGTTATTTCAGTAACGAAACACGGTTTAAAATGTTTTTTTTTTAAGAATAGAAATTTTTGAAAAATGTCCTATAAATACATTGTAAAAGACCTTTCTCAAATAATTCTATATTTTGTGAAATACATTAAATAATTAAACTTATGGTAATGCTTACGTTTTAAGAAGCGGTATTGTTCTCTAAAATATCTTTTTTTTTTTAAGTATATTGTTTGCGCGAATTTTATGGTTAAAAATCAAATTTCTTCCTCATTAGATTTTCCTTGCAATAGATTTATAAAATATGCAAATAGGAATTAAAACTAATTAACATTTTATCGAAGTGCAAAATCGTGATTATTAATTGCACTATTTTCCACGTTGTTAACTATCAAGGTAAGGGTAGAGAGTGTACTTTAGAGAATTAACTTTACTGGCTCCAATCACCACTCTTATTTAATTGGCTTTCAATAAGTTTCATTCTTGTCTATAATTTCTCACCTATTTTAAAGACAAGTTTCTTCTGAATTTGTTCCTGCTAGTGTTCCTTCTCTGCGTGATTCTCAAGTTGAATTCAATTAAAGATGATTAGCAGTGTTGTCTGCAATTTATCCTGTTGGAGATCTCCATCAATCGTTCAATTTGAAATCAACGGCAAACCGTGTATGACCCAATTTGTATTTGCATCTCCATTTTACAGTTTATCTGCATATAAAGTCTTAGAGGTCTTGAGAAATAGCGCTATTAATTCCATGCTGCACAATCACACAATTTTCTTAACAGTCCACTCTCTTGGGGAGATGTCTTGCTGAATTCTTGCGTGTGCCATTTGTGGTGTTCTTTTTCTAAAATCCTCCTGGAGGCAGAACCAGTTTATCTAGTCGTAGTTTCCTTAGTAACACCGTCACCTACCTTTTGCTTTGCTCTGAAGATGCAAAAAAAATCCTCAAGCACCGGTTCACCTTCTTCCCTGTCCCGTTTGATGAACAGGAATCAAGTCAATGTGACCCGTTTCTTGACCAAATCCCCATCCCATTCGCAAATTTCAAATACCAGGAAGGAGGTATTACAATTCCAGTTCTATTGCACAAACAGTCCAAGATGTGTGCAAGATGGATTGTAATACAGTTATAATGCGTTTCTCAGTTGTTTTCTTGGACTTTTCTTGGTGAGTTCTGGGAGAAGTGCATTTAAAAGTAAACTGATTTATCTCTCTTTCAACTTCGAAATTGAATGTTGATCTGCACAGATATCCACATTTCTCATGAACAATGTGCGAAAGTTTAATTCATTTTCTTTTGTGAGCAGTAGAAGTAAAAGAACCAATAAAAATATTCTTGATTTTTTTTTAGATATAATACTAAATTATCGTATAAAAATATTTGATCGAATTTTAAACTAAATCGTTTATATTCATTTTTTGAGCACTTAGTTCAATGTTCCAAGTACGAGGGAATTCTTAGCACAAGGTTTTGGAGTAAAAAAGTACCATGATAAATAAAAAAAAAGCTTTTAGAAAAAGGCATAAAAAGAATTATGGCAAAACGGGCAAAACTTAGAGGATTGGTTGATTGCTAAACCATGTAGAACCTCAATATATCTTTCAACTCCCGTATAATCATGATGCATCTTTAGAATATTTCGCGTTTTGTTTACGAGTGGCTTTTAGAAAATTTATTTTCTACAATAATTCTAGAGAATTTACATCAAAATGCAGGCAATCCCCCGGCAAAAGTGGGTTAAGAATGTTTCCAAAATGTTCAATAACAAAAAAGAAACAGTTAAGAGAAAGATCCAAAATCACCACAAATTTCAGATATATGCTGAAGTAATTTGTTTATCATGAGACAAATTGAAAATATCTTCAGGTGTTATGCAAGTAGCAAAGAATTGCATTTTAATCACTACTTGACTCTCTGTGTGGTGAAAGATGGTTGAAACGGCAATTTCTCTCGTTAAGACAACTTCCCTTTTTGGCCGAACACCGTGGAATTTTCTATTTTTCCATCAAACCAATGAAAAGCGTCATCAGTGCTGCAAAAATGCAATTTTCTCTTTCGTCAAGCATTGGCCGTTTTTTTTAACGAGAAAGAGATCGTCAATCAAAAATCAATTAATTCACATTCAAATTATCTCGCGGAGAAGAATATTGAAATCAGTGGGAGGTGATCAACTTTCAATTCCATTGCATTGATCACCCAAAAAAAAACGCGATTATGCACCATCACCAATTAAACACAATTAGCGGCTTGAATGATTTATTGCAGAAACCCATCTAACATTTGATCTTTTGGCAGTGTTAATGAACTTCAGAATCTACTATTTGCTGTTGCCATTTAAAGCGATACAAAATGATTCTCAAGATGAAGAGTCAATTGAAAGTAGCTGTTTATTAAATAGTGATTAATTGATGGAGGAAATATACCTATTTTTGATCTTAAGAATCCCATAGTAAATGGTCTGTGTGTAATTTCATAGTGATTTTCGTACAATTGGCTATTGATGCTCATATAGAATATTTTTTTTTTAACACTGAGGCGATTCTAAAAGGTATTTAGGCAAACAAATGATAGGGAAATTAAAAAGAAAAGCAATAATGTATTGCAAAAACCTTTTTCTTATTTTTTGGATTTTCTTTTACAAAATGACAAAACCGTTTATTTAATTACGCATTTTGATTGTCGTTGTAACATTGCACAAAATGCATTTCAAATAAAAATGTACAAAAAATCAAGTGTAATATTATTAGTTATAACATTTCAAAAACAGGAAACAATAAAAAATTAAATTTTTGTTATTAAAAAATAAAAAAAACTTCATTTTTTTCTCTTCAAAAATTCAATGATTAAATTAAATAAATTAAATTAAAAAAATCACTGATTTTATCTCCTTTGATCACATGAGAATTGTGTCAATCAAACGGTTTTAAAACTCTTAGGCATGGAAAAGTTACAACATTTGAAACATATTTTCTGAATTTTCATTTCAAAAATTTTAAAAATACAGCTTCTGTGATATGATTTTCAAAGATCTTTAAAAAAAAACATACTTTTCGATGGACAAGATTCTGAATGTATTTCAAGAAAGGTCTCATTCATTGTAATTTAGGGATTTATCAATTAATTATGATATTCCCGAAATTCATAACGGTGCTGTATCTTCTTCAGTCTTTCTTTGTTATACAAAATATGTCATAGAATTCTTTTGAGTAAATACCTTAGAATTTTAAGTCTGAATAAGAAACTGTTCATTCGAGAGTTTTTTGTCAGTTCATTCTCCATAGGTTTTAGAGATGCAGAAAGTCCAATAACTTACACCAATTTGCCGCAAAAGACTGAAGAATGTTTCTATAATTTCATTCTATCGTTTTGAATTTTTAATAATTCTCTGGGAGAGTTCTAATTAGCCTATTTCCCCCCGACTGCAATCAATGGTCGATGATCAGCTATATGAATGAAATTATCAAGATTGTGTAAATTATTAAAAATAGAGAAATATTTTTTTTCCTCAAAAATAAAACATTGTGGCTCACAAGCTTGCTCGAGCCCCAGCGTGTTGTGCAACAGTGATTTTTTATTTAGAAAACTAAAAAAAAATATTTAAAAGATTTTTGCGAGGAGGTGGTTCCCGCCAAAAAAGAAAAAAAAATTGAAAACATCGGGTATCTCACTCAACGATAGAGTCAAATAGAAAAAAATCTTCCCAAATCGAAATGGATCTTTTATCAAAATGGATAGAAATTGATCAATTGAATATTTTTTTGAATTGAATTTGAATTTATTTCGTCTCATTCTTGACCTTTCACACCCCCATGCGTCAACCGCCGTCTTAGCGTTGATTTCAACCTCCAGGACCAAACGGTGAAAATGTCCTTTATCTGGTTGTATGTTTCGCTTAGAGTTTAGAAGAAAAATAAGGAAAACTTTTAGATTAAAAAGTGTATAGGGTAAGTGTGCCAAATTTCGGCATAGTTGCATGCAAGCGTCAAAGTCTCAAGTTTGAAATGTAATATTTTTAATACAAATTGATTTTTTTTTATTCTTTCTTCTGAAAGAGTGTTGCTTGGAACCTTATAAAAAGTTTACCATTTTTATTTACTCTAAAATAATTCTTAATACATTTTAAAATGAATAAAAATATAGACATAGTTTTGGTACCCTATTTCGGCCACCTTCATTCTCATAGTTCCTTGCCCTTCGGGAATACTTCCAATATCTTTTTCACGTCATCTCGTTTGTCGAAGCTACATTTTTTGTTATTCTTTTGCATTGTATAATCTCTAGAGTACGTAAAATCTAAAAGTTCATGGAAATTCGAGGAACAAAAAAGGTGGCCGAAATTGCAAGCTGGTCGAAATTTGGCACACTTACCCTACGGTGGCGTTTTAATAAAAGACGTGAAATTCAATTGTTCTTTTTTCTTTACCATACGTCGATTTGGTTGCGATACAGCAAAGATTATTTGATACTAGAATCAAAACTCGTTATGCTTTGCTTCAAGACCCTCTCAGTACTTAAAATTCTTTCAGAGGCTATTTTTTCCGGAAATTCAAAAACTGCACGTAACGTATGTCAAAGCATATTCTAAAATAAATGCTTTCCTTCAAGTAAAATAGTTTTTAACTGAACACATAAATGCCCGTTCTTGTTTCAAAAGCTAAATCAAGAGCTGTTTCTACAGAGCTCTTTTCTGCGTGGTTCTGCTCCAATTTCATCCACAATCTTCATCTTCATCTGAATATTAGCTGATGATAATTCAAGCCAATAAGAATTTGGGCAATATTCTTTTATAATTTCAAGACAGAAAATGAAAAATTGAGAGTCAAAAGGCCATGAATGTAAATGTTTAAGAATGGGTAGTTATTTGAAATTGTAAGTCATCATGATTCTCTCGTAAATGGAAGAGAAAGAAGTATTAACCGCTAGAATTTCAGTGCTCGGGATCAGTTTCAAATAAGTGCCCATGGGATTTGTGAAAGGTAGAGGTAGAGAGATGGGATATATCCAGCAATGATCTTGTGTAATTGGCAGACGGTGAATTTGTATCGCCGTCTCTTATATAGAGGAAATTATCAATAAATCGGTCTGGAGTTCAATTCACTTCTTATGGATGATTTTCTTCAAAGAACCGTTCAACACTTTGATGAACTTTTCTTTCTCTTGTTTTTCACTAACCGCCTCGATCGTATAAGAAACTTAAAGAAAAATTCCTCCACAATTTTTCATCTTTATCTTGAGAGAGTATGAGAGAAATCATCAATTATTTGACTTCTTCCTGAAAACATTGGAGTTGTTTGCCAAACTGAAAGTCAACGAAACGCAAAAAATGAAAGGCAAACGCTAGATTTAGAGCTTCTTGAGCGCATTTTTCTCACAAATCATTTGGTTTTGCGCAGAAGCCTTTTCAGCAATAATTTTTTAGACAATGCCATTCATCTTCATTGATAAAAACAATTACAGTGCAAAAATTTTTTAAAGTGTTTCTGAGCCATCATTTGCGAGGAAATTATCACTCATCATTAGGAAGATTTTCTTGAGTTGCTATTGTGATTGATTGATCTAACGATTTCATGCAAAATTAAATTTTTAGTTTCAATAATCATGGATTTTAAAATACAAAATGAAGTTTAATGGGTTAAAAATTAAATAGGAAATAATATATCTTTTAATTTTATGCTAACGTGAGTCATATTCTTTAAAGTGATTTTTTTTATTCCGTCTTTGAGAAACTATTTTTATTATATTTCAAATTTAGATTTCATCCTTATTGCTTTATTTATTTTATAAATATTGTTTTTTTTCTGCAATAATTGTCAAAAAAGAACTTGTGCAATGCCCAATTTGGCACAGAGACATAACTTTTATTTGATTTCTTCAACTTTTAAGAGAAATGTCGTAATTGTGACTTTTTCTCTCATTTGCATTCATCTGCAAGTTTATTTTGCTGCACTATAAAATTAAGAGAAAAGAGCTAGAGCAGATGAAACACGCAAATGAAATGCCGGACGAGGAGTTTGCAATATAAAATGAGTTTTGGAAAATGATGAAAGAGTGAAGGCATTTCTCTTGATCATCGATGAGCTTACATCATTAATTGTGCTAGGTGGGAAGAATATACTTAGAAAATGGAATTAATTCACGTAAATTGGCTTCAATTCATGCATCTTTCATCTTTACCAAAAGCTTAGAAAAATACTTTGCAGAAAAATAGGGTCAAATGAACTATAACAATTTACCATTCAGTAAAGAGACCCAATTGCTCTCTTTGCCTCAATTTTAACTGCCAAAAATTCAACAAACAATTGCTTCTACTGTGCAAAAGTGTCTTTGACTGGAAGATTTTGCCGTAAACTCTGTCTCAGGGGGATTTTTTTAAGAGTCAGAAAGATCACATCAAGGGGACAAAAGCCACTGATGATATTTAGGCTAATGCCTCGAAAGCATTTTTTTAATGTTTCACAAAATTACTGTGTTTATTCTCAACATAATTTCACTAATCACTTTTGGATAAAAATTAAGTTAATGACAAATTGAAAAGTGATGGAAAGGTGTCACACTTTTTTTTTAGTAGAACTATTTTATGTGGTAGAAAATAATAATAGTATTTGGAACAACCATATTTCGTAAAGAGAAAAGTCTGGAAATTGTTTTTTTTTCTTTAGTCAATTTATTGCTAATTATCCCTTAATTGAACTTTTTCTTATCGTTCAACAATGTATTGCTTAATGAGGTTTAATTTGACGTCTTAATTTGATATGCATTCACTATACTGGCGTTAAGAAAAGTATTTCATTATAACTCAACCAGTGCACTTGATATATTCGAAGTTCGAAGTTTAAAGGTCATTAGCAAAAATTCAAAAATTTTATATATATAACTTTTACAGATAAAGTTTTTATTTGTGAAAAAAATGCTTATTAAACATTATAATAGTTTCAACATTTTAAACAACGTATAATTATTTTTAGCGCTTTATCAATTATTCCATCGCAACCAAAGATTATTTTTTCAATGATCACTATTATCTTTATAAATTTATTTTATTTTCTATGTTTTAAAAAATCAAACTCGATGCTGTAACATTACAAACAACCAATAATTTGCATGTTCTCCAACCGAAGCCACTATTATATTAAAAATTAATTTTAACATATTTGAAGAGAGCAAAAAAAAAACAGAGTAATTGGAGTGTAGATCACTTATTATATATGTGAAGATCACTTATTATATATGTGAAGATCACGGTTTAAAATGGTCTATGAATGGTTCATGAAAAGTGCACAGAAATTCCTCTGATGCAGAGAAAGAGAAAGAGAGAGAGAGAGCCCAACACCTGTACTGAGGTGTTCGAGTGGCGATCGCAGGTGATCGCCTGGTGAGCCAAGATAGTGTTTCAGTGTTGATCGAGTGTTTGAGGTGATCGCACGCTGATCTCTCTTTGGTGGACTTTTCGCGGAATATGCAAAAATGTGATCAGTGATCGTGAATTTTGAGAATCAATGTGCAATATTATACCCAAAGGATTTACCAGTAAGTGATGATCAGGCATCAGGTGAAAGTGCCCATCAAATATGGGAATTGTCGGAGGGAGGGAGTGGAAATTGACTCGGGGAGTGATGATTTTATTGAGGAGGACTTTTTGGACAATGCCGATCAGATACCCCAGATGGAACTTCTCAAGATCAACTATGTTAAACGTGTACCTGAAGATCGCAAGAGGAGGACATTGTCAAAGTACACGGTATACAAAAAGCACAATTTCTTCGGAATTCGTGGATCGGGAGGGGAGGAGAAGATTCAGGAGGATCCTGCTAAGAAAGGCAGGAAGTATCTGATATTTGATGGTAAAAGTAAAAAATCCAGCAAATTGGACAATATTCAATTTTATTTCGATAATAAAAGTTATGAGAGATACGTGGACAATAAATTGTATGGGACGTTTAAATGTGCCAATAATTGGCGTGATCTTCAACATCGATTCGAGAAGAACGTCCTCAATGCTCAGAAGCAGAACGAAGTGGAACTGAGAGAAAAACCACGACCAACATCTGTGAGTGATCTCTCGAGAATCAGTCAGATCTTTGAGGGGGCCAAGAAGGAATCACTAGAAAGGAACAAGCACCATAGGTTCTCAATGCCCGAGGAGGGTGATAAAAAAGTGAATAAGATTAAAAAGCTTGTGGACACCTTTGAGAGCAAGAATACATGTCAGCATGTAAAGACCGAGGGTGATCGTTCACAGCTCGATGATCAACTGAAGCAAATCCTCGAGACAAGTCGTTCAGTGGAGCGAAAAACACCTGGAAAGCCCCCTCAACTTTCCACCGTGATTTCCGTGGAAAGTCCACGTGGTGTTGTAAAAAATACTTGTGGGTATAAGAATTGCAACTTTGCCAATTGCCCAATGTCTTCATCGTCTTCCAATTCAAGCGAAGGTCACTCCAGCATTAGGAAGAAACGTGTTTCCAGAACTCACTTAAACCCTGAAATCGATCACACAAAATATCGCAGTGAGATAGCAATCAATCCAGATCGTGAACTAATGAAGAGTGATCGACGTAAAGTGAGTCTTGAGAGACAAAAAAATATTAAGCAGCTGGAGAGTAAGATTGTCACAAAGCTCATCTCGGATGAGCTAAAGTTGCACAGCAAAAAAGCCAAAAGTACTGAGATCCTCGCTGAAGACAATAACACGGTCAAGATCTATATTCAGAGCGAATCTTCTTCACCTCGAGATGATTCCTCCAGCACAACTGACTCTGATCGTGATTACGGATACTATGACCAAGTAGCTGAAAGTGTTAGCTCCACTGAGTCCTCCCTCAGAAGTGATCTTGAGAAAATTGTCAATTTTAGCGATCGCTTTAGTGCAAAATTGGGATGCGATGGGGAAATATTCTGGAATGACTGCTATCTCTACGATGATGATGGGAAATGCAGCGGCTCCTCAGAAAATGACTCTACAGAATCAACTGGAAAAAATTGCGAGAAATACATTTGTGTATGTTCCGGAAAGCAGGTATGATCTTCACTCATTTGCATTTTCGGTTTCAAGTGATCTTCTGAGTACTTTTCTTAAAAGCGATCTTGTAATCAATAATTGGACCGTTGATTGGTGAAATTTAAAGTAACGTGTATTATGTTTATGTCACAATATGTGTCATAATTCAGATAGGGGAGTGATCTTGAATATTTTAGCAATCAACTTGTCGCATTTAATAGGCAATCTTGTCACAAATTAGCCTCGGGTGACTGTTGCAAGTGCTGGATTAAATTAAAACACGCCCTTCACTTTTCCAGAGACACTCACCAATTATACTTTCGATGTATGATCACTTTGAAATCATCAATGGAATCCGTAATATGAGATACTAAATGGATAAAATAAATCAGGTCTCGTTATTGATAAGATAATTGGTATAAATGTTAAAAATATTTTTCTTTTAATTATTTTAATATAATTAAATGTTAATAATATCACAATTAGGATCTTTTTTATTCAATTTCTTAATTGTATTTGATATTAAGAATCTATTTTCGGGTTTTACCGTTTTTTTTCTTGATTTAGTCTAATTTTAAGTTTAAATACATTTCAAATTGGCCCTATCTTAACCAGTATTGCTTAAAAGACAATAGTTAGAGGGATGTTGTATTTGACCTTGAAATATTATTAAAAGGAATAATTATGGATCATTGGCATATGGACTGAATATGTCCGCCCGTGGCGTAAAATTTTGGAATTCTATTTCAATCAATTTGGATGTTCTAATTTTGATTACCTAGAAATAATTTAGTAATTATGCAATTGTTGAATAAGGTTATTTTTGAGTAAGGATTGGCGATCGGTAATGTTTCTCTAACTGTCAATTTATCTCCGTACACACAGAAAAATTTTGACTCTAAATTTAAGAATATATAAGAAAACCCCAAGAACTTAAATTGCACGTCAACCCCCGAGGTTTTTAAGTTTAGAAACTCTGAGCGAATGAAATAGGCTAGAATCCCTACATCTTTGACGCTATGAGATCGGAAAATTAAGTTTAGCATTAGCTGAAAAATGAAAAATGTCTTGAGATTTGCAAATTCTAACTAAAACTAAATGATCAAGGATTCAGAATAAGGGGATTGGTACTCATCGGATTAAACTCGATCCCAGGAACAACCTATCTCTCAGAGTTATATAATTCTAAGTCGACTTAGAATAAGTATAGAATGGAGCTATCGATAAAAAAACGACTAAATTTTTAAAAATTTTGAAAGGAAAATTTTGGAAAATATACTTATAATGTTTTATATTTATATACTAAAGAGCTCAAATTAATTTTTTTTTAAATATCTCGAAAAAAACGTTAAGGAAATATGCTGTTTTTTTAGTCTGTGTAACCCACATAACCCCTTAATCCCGATCCATGGATCTCTTCCCTTTTGAAGAATATTTAATCGATCTTTATTAAGTTTTCGGGAAGTTGTCTGAATTATTAAACGCTATATCCGAAATTCCTAATTTACTCTACAATACTTTGAGCCTCCTGGGGTACACAGGGGTAATTCGGAATAGGACTTTCATTGGAATTTTGAGATCTTCTCACTATTTCAGATGAGGTAAAAGACTACAAATAAGTACTCTTGAGTTATGAATTGTACTTTTTCGTGGTCTGCTTTTTTTCTTTGCCTCTCTAAAGTAGAAATAAAATATTAAAATCTGAACTGAATTCTGATTTAAAATCAAACCATTCATTGTACCATTGAATTGTATTCATTGAAAATATTAAGGAATTCGAATATCTATCATATCTATAACTTTTACCGATCACGCCTTAACCTCCAACAAGTATAGGTTAACCCTTTAAGGACGATTGGAACACCGGTGTCCCATAATGAAAATAATTTTTCCTGACTATCCAAAGTTATTTTTTTTCTTATATCTGTATATAATTGTAAAGTAGAAGGTTGAAGGAATCTAGAATATTTTTTGCAAGTCTCTGGCTATTTGCTATGTAGTAAATATTTAAGCTCGAAAATGGTGAATTTTTAAATTCTGTAATCCATAATTGATTTTATTTATTTTTTATATTTCCAATTTTTTTAAGTAAAACCCTTTTGGCAATAAAAACTACAATACTCATACGTAATATTTTTCATTAAAGAGAAAAATATTATTCATTGGTATTGTCAGAAAAATTACTTAAATTTTTGGACTATTTTTGTCCCTATTGTTCATAGAAGCACAAAATACACCGAATCAGACTCTGTTGGACTTTCCAAGGTTAGATGTAAGACTTATCATTGATTGTGTTTCCCAGTTTAATTTTTATTGTTGATTTTCAGTCCGTAAAAAGTGTCTCGTCGTTAAAGGGTTAAACGGAAAAATGATTAAAAATATAAGTCTTTCATAGTAACAATTTATTAAAATATGTTATTTTAAATTTTTTTTAATAAATCATAAAAATCTGTTTTTCAGTTTATTTAACCAAAAAACTTAAAATCCACGGTTGACACAAGTTTTTATTTGTTCAGTTCCTGCATTGTTTATAATTAACTTTTTAGTTTATTTGCTAAAGGTTATTTGACTAAAAAATTTCAATTGTTCCATGTGTAAAATGTATTCTCAGTCAAGCATTTCTTGTTTATTTAATTTACATAATCTCATGTTTTCGCAATTGATATATGCAATTTGTTTGAGCAGCACGAGAATTTGTCAAAACGAGAGACTTTCTCGTAATCATAAATCATAAATTTTCGCCACACATTAATTCTTGTAAATTGACCTAGGTGTCTGCATGTTAGATGTACACCTTGGCGGTGTTGAGTTGGCAAAAGAAGTGCTCTGTGCAAATGCACAATCATGTGAAACGATGAAGAGTAAACAATACCGCACTTCAAGACGGAATTAATTGCAATTATTGCTCGAGAGTCGGTTTATTAGTCAGTTAAAAACATAAAAATATTCTCGTAGTTTTCCTCATTAATGATGAATATGGGAACTTGATGTGGAGTTTTTTTATTGTAAAATGTGGAGTGTGTATTATTTGGAGTATTTGCTCTAAATTTTCCATCGAGGGGAGTTAAAGGGAAAAAATATGTGTAATTCTTTTTTTTTCGTTAAAGACAGAAAGAGAGAAATTTACATTTTTATTGCACTTTCTGGGCCACATTTATGGTGAGAATATTTTTCAACGTGTGTATGGATTTCTTTTACTGAAGTGGCATTTCGACAAAACAACCCACCCTCACACGTGAAATGAAATAAAAAGTTGCATCTGATCTTCCATTGAAATTGAAGCCCAAAAATTACCAATTAAAAATTATAAATTAAAAATATGATGAAAGAAAAAGTGTGAGATGGAAACTGGGTAAAGAAAACAATGATTTTCTCTCTCATTTTGTCATTAAACTACCTTTTTCGGGCTTAGATCTACAACTTCACTTTCAATGCCAACGTGAAGATCAGCCCAAGAAGATCGTCACAATGAAGAAGCTTGATAAGGTGCATGTTCATCTCTCAAGAGCATCTCTTCTGAAAGATTTGTGGCGGGAAAATACAACAGAGATCTTTGGGAAAAATGAGTGAAAACACTATTCAAATTGAGATTCTGGTCATTGATTAGTCATCTAAAAACGCCCATCGATCTTCTGGGTCAGAAAAAAAAATATTTTCACGATCATTATGATGAGAAATGAAAGTCACTTTTCTACCACCTCTTGGAAGTCAATGGCCAATTTTGAATGCTAGCAAGAAGTGTGATTTCTATTTTTTCTGTCTTACCAAATTCATATCTCGCGTTGATTGATTTATTGAAAATATAAAGATGCACCAAGCTGCAAAGCTGCCATATGTGCATTGGTGGGTTACATAGGTTTTTTTTTAACATTAATAAATCTTAAAAATAAGAATGTTTGTACAGTACAGGCTTAGCCTTTCTTATATATCGTTATATAAATTAGTCATTTTGAGAAATCTAATTACTTTGTTTTCACATTCAATATTTTCTGACAGAATTTCAGCTATGTTTTGACTTAGACCTATTTCTTGTCGCTGTGTTAAATATTTTGTACATTGTGATAAAATATGATCTACAGTTATTTGTACATTACATTCGTCACATATTGGAGGATCCTCTCTGTTCATGAGGAAATTATGAGTTACATTCGTATGTCCTATCCTTAACCTATTTAAGACTGTTTCATTTCTTCTAGAATGTTTATCATTATATTTATAGCCAAAAGGATCTTTTTTAACTTTTCTAAGTTTATTTGCAAATTCTGATACTTCATTCCATTTAAAATCTTGTACTTTTTTCCATTGCTCTTTTGTGAAATATTTTAAATCTTTTTGACTACAATCCTGATTATCTGGGAAATATTTATTAGTGGCATCTTTGGCTACTTTATCGGCCTTCTCATTAAGACTTATTCCACAGTGCCCAGGACACCAAAGGAGTTTTATGTTTGACTTATTTAATATCAATATGTCTCTTATTTCACTAATGATAGTGTCATTATTTTTAATATTAAGAATTGCTTTTAGTACTGACAAACTGTCTGTAATGATTAATCTTTTTGTCCCCAGTTCTAAGGGAACAGTACAAGCATCTAAAATTGCTTTTGCTTCTGCATAAAAAATTGAACAAAAGTTAGGGATTTTAACGCACTGTAGAACATTATCACTAGAGACCACACTGTAACCAGTTCCCAAATCTCCTTTAGAGCCGTCAGTAAAAATTTTTTCGTATGATTCGTATTTCAACATTTTTATATTAAATTCTGATTTAAATTGCATTGGATGCGTGTTATCTTTTTTATTTATACTTAAACTAATGTCAACTAAATCTTTATTAAATTTCCAAGGAGCATATTGGGGAATAATAGCTGCCTTACTGTCAAAACTACCTAAATTAAGGCCTGCTGATACCCTAAGAGCACTACTAACGAACGGTTCAGGAAACTTATCGTAAAGAGAAGTATTTTGCAGAAATTCGTGATTTGGATTTCTAAAATTATTTTTCTGTTTGTTAAAATATGAGACTGAATTTAAGTTCCTCCTATCTTGTAATGAGGGGAAACCAGAGGCTGCGAGAAGACTTGGAATTGGAGATGATTTGAAGGCTCCAAGTGAAAGTCTTATTGCCGTATTATACGAAGGGTTAATTATTTTCAAAATATTCTCTTTAGCCTGACCGTAAGCTTGGGAGCCATAATCTAATCTGCTCAGTAATAAAGACTCTACTATTTTGAGTAACTGTTTTTCTCTTGACCCCCATCGAGTATTACTTAAAGCTTTAATTAATTTTAAAACATTACTGGCTTTAACTTTCAGATTTTCAAGATGTGGTTTAAATGACATTTTTGAATCAAATGTAACTCCTAAAATTTTTGTTTCTATTACATTTGCTATGGGCTCCTGATAAAGATTAAATGAAGGTTCTTGGCAGTTTCTTTTTGGACAGAAATTAATGGCACAAGTTTTTTCAACAGAAAACATAATACCATTGTCATTTGCCCAAAGTTGGATTTCTGAAATTGCATTTTGCAAGTTTGACTTAACATTATTTTCATTTTTATCAGCACTAAAAATTACTAAATCATCTGCATACATCATAAAATCAACATTTGGACAATTGTCAAGAACCTGCGTCAGACCATGAACGGAAATTAAAAATAAAGGGACACTTAATACTGATCCAGTAACCATGCCATTTTTTTGTTCACACCAATCTGAAGCTTGGTGTCCATAAAGGACACTAAAAAGGCGGAATGATAGGAAATTCTTAATGAATTCAAACATTTCACCTTTCAAGTTCCATTTGGCAAGCTGATGTAACGTTACTATCCTCCAGGTTTTTTCGTATGCCTTTTTTATATCGAAACAAATAGCCGAAACATGATTTTTTGACTGCAAATTTAGGCTTATGAATTGTTGCAAGTAAACTAAATTATCTGTAGTTGACCTGTTATTTCGAAAACCCGATTGTTTTTCTGATAAAAGATCATTCTTTTCTATCCACCAGACTAATCTTTTAACAACCATTTTTTCTAAAATTTTACTTAAACAGTTTGTTAAAGATATAGGTCTGTAATTTTCAGGTTTACTAGGATCTTTATTCGGCTTTTGAATAGGGATTATATGAGCCTTTCTCCACTCATCAGGGAATATCTTTTCTTGGAAAATTCGATTAAAAAGTTGTAGCAATTTAAATTTGGAATAGTCGTCTAAGTTTTTTAGCATGCTATATGTTATCTCGTCTGGACCTGGTGATTTACCTTTAGAATTACTAAGAACTGCTTCTAATTCTTCAATAGTAAATAATGAGTTCAAATCCTCAGGGCTCTCTTCATTTGTTGGATGAGGCAAAGGATTTGATTCCAGGAATAGTTTACGTTCTGCAAAATTTGGATTGTCAAAATTGTCATCAGAGTTCTTACAAAATTGATCCGCTAGACTTTGACAGATTAGGCTTGGATCTGAAACTGAAGTGGAGTTATGTTCTAATTGATATATCGTTTGAGTCTTAAAATCCCCCGAAATTTTCTTTACTTTATGAAACATATCTTTGACAGATGTATGGTGGTCAATAGATTCTACATAGTCGTTCCAAGTTTCCTTTTTAGATTTTTCAATTAAGTTTTTATATTTGTTTTTCAAACGTTTATATTCTGCAAAATTTTCTTCAGTTGACATTCGTTTAAATTTTTTTTGAGCTCGTGTACACTCTTTTCTCAATGCATCTATTTCCTCATTCCACCACGGGACGGTCTTATTTTTTGGGATTGCTTTAGTCTTAGGTATAGATATTTTAGCCGCGTCTTGAATTACAGAAGTAAAAGAATTTACTGCTTCATTTATCTCAACATTATCAAGATTGACTAGATTTCTGGATACCGATAAAGAAAATTTAGACCAATCAGCTGAATTTTCTTTCCATCGGGTTCTTCTCATCAGATCAGGAAGATTATCTGGTAATTCAATCCTAATAGGAAAATGATCGCTATTGAAATGGGTCTCTAAAGCTTTCCATAACATTCTTGGAAAAATTTCTGGGCTACACAAAGATAAGTCTATTGCTGAGTAAGTTTTATGCCCAGGATGTAAATAAGTGTTAGAACCAGTATTTAATAAAGCAATGTTATTGTTATTGATGTAGTTTTCAATAGTACGACCTCTAGTATTGGTATCTACTGATCCCCATATTCTGTTATGCGCGTTAAAATCACCAACTAATAAAAATGGTTTTGGTAGATTTGTTAATAAATCATTAAGATCACTTATATTAATATTTTCATTTGGCCTTAAATAAATTGAGCAAATTGTCAAATTACCTAATATTGAAGTTTTAATTGCCACAGCATCTAAAGAGTTTCTAATGTTCAGTTCTGAATATTTAATTCCTTCACGAATAAATATAGCACAGCCACCATTGGAAGAATTAATGATATCTTTGTTTGAGATCATTTTAAAATTTCTCAAAGAAATATTTTTGCTAGACGTTAAATGTGTCTCTTGTACACAAATTACTAAGTTTGTACTGTCTTTTGCAATTAATTGTAAATCTGAAAAATTATTACTAAGACCGTTTATATTATATTGAATTATAGCCATAGTTAATTGTTAATATAAATTGGAAAATTATTTATCTGCTTCATTAATCACCTCACATGCATCCTTGATCAACCTTCCTGTGTTTGTCAAACTGTCCTTTCCAATACCGGAGCACTCCACTGAGGCGGAGGCATCCAAATGATATGCATTGTCCATTTCGACTTCATCATCCCACATCTGCTCCTTCTGGATCTGGGATGTATTTGCTGCTTCTGGTTCCTTCTGTTGTTGAGCATCTGGCGGTTGAGGTAGAGGAGGTGGTCCTCTATCTGCTTGTCCCGTGAAACGGAAAACAACTCCATTGTCCTTGCTGTTTGCAAAAGGATTCACACTTTGATGCTCCTGAATGTGGGTTGGAGCAAGATCTCGACGTCTTTCAGCCCTGTTAGCTGGAGTCAACAAGGCTCTGGCAAAGGAAATTTCGTCCTTCTGCATCTCGTTATATTTCTTTTTTGCTTCAAAGTAAGAAATATTGTTCTTTGCTTTGATTTCCAGGACTGCGAATTCTTTCTTGAATGCTGGGCATTGTCGATTCCACGCTGGATGACCTCCAAAACAATTGGGGCAAGTCAGTGGACGAGAACAAGCCCCATCGTGTGTCTGGAGGCCACAATTTTCACAAATCTTCCTTTTAGTTTTGCATTGGTCCTCGAAATGACCCCATCTTTGACATCCTTTACAACGTACAGGATTCCTCACGAAGATTCTCACTTTTAGAATTGTATAGTACGCATCAATTGATGCTGGGAGTACTGGTGAATTAAACGTTAGTATGAAAGTCCCTGTGTCTCGCATGATGGTCCTTCCATTCTTTTCCTCTCTTTTCTGGACGCGTTTAACATCACAGACGTTATAAGCAGCAAGCTCTGTTTTCAATTCTTCATCCGTCAGATGGGTAAAATCAAAACATGCAATTACCCCTTTACTTTTGTTGAGAGTTGGGTGAAAATCAAACTTCACTTTTTTGTCACCAATTTTGTCCAACTTCATCAGAGTCTGGGCCTGGGCGATGTTCTTTGTTACCACCAATACATTTCCATTTTTCAGTGGTTGGAACCTCTCAACTGATCCACACATACTTTTGATCACTTTCTTTACTTTGAAAACCGAAATACTGCGAAATTTCTGGTCCTCACTCACACATGAAGCCTCGAGGTATCGTCGGGAATTTTCGTCCGTGTTGGTGAATTTCAGCAAGAAGTCGTTGTGTCGCTCGACACGTTGACGTTTCCCCTTTCGTATAACAGGGAATGATGTATCGTAGTCTGTGTTGGGAATCGTCTTCCCCTCCACCTCTGCAAACGGTGCGAACATGTTTGGACGAGTATCACGCTCACCAATACTCTTACTCTGTCCAGAGTACGCCATGATGGGTTTTTAGTGTCTTTTCACTGATGAATCACTTTTTGTGGAAATTTCACTAATTTTAGTGGTCAAATCACTAACTTTTTTCACTAATCTGTAATATGAGTCTATTTCTCAAGTTATTATTCCCTTTTTTGGGATAAAATCACAACTTTCACCAAGAAAAACTTTGAATATTCACGGAGGGTCAAATGACACGTCTGCTCAGCACAAAACGCACATTGCAACTCCATATCTCGCGTTGATAATTATAAAATAATAGACGAAGCTATTTATCAATAAATCGAGCTAAAGGATGTAATAATTATGATTTTGGAAATTTTTAAAACTTTGTTTAAATTATTAAAATCTATTGTTATTAAATTAACCATTTATTATTTTTTTAATTAATTATTTATTGTTATTTATTGCAGTTGCATATGAGCGAGATTACTAAATCTAGATCTCACTTACCCTATTGAAATATCAAAAACATAATTACTAAACAAAAATTTTGTGCGTTGGGCATAATATAAAGAATAATATAACAAATTATTTGCTTTAAATTAATAGAATGCGTTTAAATTTATCAAAAGGTGTGGATCATCGACTAGAGATATTTTACAAGTAAAATTTAGTCATGAAATTATTCATAATTATTTGAAATAGTATTTATTAACTCTGAGGTACTCATCTACCTTAATTTTACGATATTTTTACTTGAAATAAATTCGTCAGAAGTAGAAACTGACTGAAAAGATAACGTCAATTTCTCGAAAGCTTTCTTATACGTTTTGAGTAATTTTCCCGAGGCCATAGGTCAAATTCTTGAAAGTGACCAGTCACAACTGGTTACTGGAGTGTTTAGTTCATTTGTCGATTGCCTGGTTAATCGGAAATTTATCCATGGCCAAAACCAATTATCTCGTACAACACTCCATTTTCTATTAATCCGAGACACTTTTCCTTCTCTTAAGGAGTGAGGCAATTTTATCTTCATAAAATATATTAATCAGTAGGCACTTAAAAAACGGTTACGATCGTGAATTACCTCTCATATTGACAGCAGTATAACGTAATTACCAGTAGTACCACCGTCATTATATTATAATAATTTTTCTTGTATTTGTTACTTTATTATAAAGTTGAAATTATTCCCTGCTTTAAAAGTATAATTTGTAGGGGTATAAATATACTAAATACAACTGTACGATGAATATAACATCACGCTGACTTCATTTTGCTACTTGGGTCTACCTTGAATGGAGATTTTTTTTTCAAATTTATTATTAATATATTTTCAGCAAGTTAAAAAAATATGACTATAAATAACGTATTATTATAATTAATTAAAATAATAATCAATTCAAGAAAATAAAGTTAGTTTTCATGTGAAAGTTCTCTGAATTCCGGGCAATTATCATTAAATCTGAACCATTTATAAACCGATAATAAATATCCTTTAAATTCATTTTACTTACTCAAATGCTATTGCTTAATGATTAATCAATGATAAATAATTAAATAATTAATTAAAGAATTTCAAATCTTTATTTATTTGAATAGCGTGAATCCTTGATGTAGGGTGAAAGGAACACCTATTGACACTTTAAGCACTTGTCATACTTCTTGACATTTTCAGTTTCGATTTAGGATATGAAATTTGAACATTTTTTTTGTAAGAAACAGGTAGATTACAGAAAAAACATATTACTTGCATTTTACCGCATACATTGAATAAATTTCATCATTTTGACAAAAGTGTTAATAGGGGTTTCCTGTCTGAGAGGTGTTCCTTCAACCCTAAGTTGGAGTACTTTGCAATCTTTGGGCGTTTGAAAAGCTTTTCTGTATTTTTTTTTTGGAACATACCCGCCAATTATGAAATAAATAAGTTTAGAATATTTAATTGTCAAAATTAAAGATATTCTATTCTGAGCATAATAGCGTTATCACACTTGCACATTAAAATTTTAATGTGATTCACATTAATTGTCGCTTGTGAGCGTCCAAATATGTTATTTGTGCCTTTGAATTACTTAATATTTGGGGTTTTTCTATCTATTGGTAAAGAAGTGGACTTGTCCTGCAAAAATAAGTTTAAATTTACCTAAAGCATAAATATTTTTCACATTAAAAAAATAAAGAGAAAATCGCATTAATTTTTCGCATTAATGCTATAAATCAATTTATATCAAATTTTGCGGGCCAAGTCTACCTTTTTGGTGAACGAGGAAAACAAATATCTTTGGTAAAGTTCGATTTTATTTATATCCAAATTTTTCATTCCGAAACGAATATCCAATTTTTTATTCCATTCAAAAATGAGTCTTTCGAAAACTGTCTTAAATAGGCCATAATTTTAGATTTTAGTACGTCGTAAAAAAGCTAATTGTTTAACCATCTCTTTGAGTTAGACTTCATTGTGTCCTAGTCCTTCGAAAATAGCGGCTGAGGGACCACTTTAAATCCAATTTCAAGTTAATTTTCTTAATTTTTGGTTTTTCGATTTTAGTTCAAAGTGAGTTTTAGGGTTAATCCGAGAGGGTTAAAAATTGGGGGTCAGATAAAATTACTTTTTCCGATTTCTCATTTTAGAGCATAACTTTACTTTAAAAGGTAATAGAAAAGAAATGGGACGCCGGTGTTCCAATCGTTCTTAAAGGATTTAAAATAAAATACACTTTAAATTTAAAGATTTTTATTACAGAATACGAATCTGTCTGAGAATTGGAGTTTTCCGATTTAAATTACATGTTAATGAATTTTGTTAAACTATTTATTTCGGCTTGGCGATGAGGCATTAAAAGTCGCTTTTATTACGAATTTAATTAAATGATATTATATGCCATTTGTGAAGATTTCTAAGTAATTAAAATGTATAAAATTCTTCAAACAGAAACTTTTCCTTTACTTTAAATCCACAAGTGTTAGATGAAAATTTTAAGTATGGAATACCATCGACTCATTGGACTTTCTTTGATCTGAAGATTACACACTTTGCTCTAGAAAATAATTAAGTATAAAGAGAAATATAAGGTGGTTTCTGAAGAAATTGCTCATTTTATCGACACGAAAAAGCTCTACTTGTGATGACGATGGCACGGCTGCAAAAATTGTTTGTTTACAATCTTTTGTGTCCACATAAATTTAGGTTGAATTCCGCTTTTGATCGTGAAGTCGATTTAGCATGAACAATGGAAGATGAAATTGTCATGCTGGACAAACAGACAAAGAAGTGAAACAAATAGGATTTGAGAAGCAACAAAAAAAAGCTAACAAAGAAGCTTCACTTTCCTCTTGATTGATTTTTTTCCTTATTGGTGTTTGCGATTGCATTCAATACTTTGTTGAATGTGTGAATACCTCAAATTTCAATAATCTTCTTCTGCGAATTTAATTTCGTGATGAGCTAGCCCATAAATCAGGGAGATGATAAAGTTAATTGGCGTGTGATTAATGAAGATTCACCTGGGATTAATTAATTCTTCCACGTGCAAATACCGAGAGAATTCCGCTTTAGAGCCAGTCAATCGATTGATTAGTGTCAATGAGAGTTGATGTACAAGAGAGTTTTCCAATCGATGGAAACAGTGTTGTTGCTCAAGAAAAGAGGCAACACTCTTGTCTCTAATTGCAATTCCTCTCCGGCACTTTGCTGGGAAAAAAAAGTCGCCCAATCGAATGTATTCGCAAGGTGGTCAAAAGGCAAAGAAAAGATTGAAGGAAAAGCGCTTCGTAATCATCTGATGACATAAATTCATCAACGATGATCCATGAGCTACTTTCCATCACATACAAAGTACAAGATACTCGTTTACCGGGTATTTTAGTGTCAGAACTTTTATTGGCCAGAGACAATAAAGCCTCGCCGAAATCATTGTCCGATGATTATTCGGCCAGAAAGAGAATAAACCATTTTGCAGAGATGGTTAATTAGCTGTAACCGTGATCTCTCTTGCAGATCGATGGACTCGAATCGCGGCCACGGTCCATGGAAGGTCCTCCGGACTCTGGTATTTCCATCAACGGCGATACAGGATCCAGCCCAGATAGTGACAACTCTTCTCAGCAGTCTCAAAATCAATCGGTAAGTCTTGCTTTTTCAGGGCTGAAATTTTGCTCAAACTTTATATAATTTCAAACAAATGCTTAAAGTTATGAGCATAATTTTGCTACTTTGTAAATATAAGTTTGAAGACTTTTCCACTTGAATGATTCAAGTAGGAAAGTCGTCATTTCACATAAAACTAATTCCTGAATCATTGAGGTACTCGAAACTTTAAGAATTATTTTAGGCACCCAGAAGAATCAACTAATAAGAGACACGTTGCAGGGACTGACACCGAACCGAAGATCGGATTGTTACTCCCAAATAAAATGATTTTACCATTTGTCCAATGCAACACATTTTGTATATCAGACAATTGTTAAAAAGCAGCCAATAATTTTCAAAAATCATTTTTATTTTGGGGTGGTTATCCAATCTTCAACGTCACCCATTTTAGCGTTTCACTGATACGAATCAATCAGATATAGGGGGAGGCTTTGATGTTTCGCACATACGCTACCATCGGACACTTCGAATTTCTCCGGTATTACTTTATAACTTTCACTGATGGCCATATATTTTAGTAGCTAGTCTTAAATCACACCTTTCCTGAAAAAATTGGGAGTCTAATCCTTTTCCCCTAGTTTTAGGAAACAAAAATTAAAAACAGGTCCAAAACTGTAATTTTGCTGTGCAATATTTCATACGATTGTGCACAATTAATATCACTTTTCTGAAAAACTACTATCACACAGGGTAGAAGGGTTATTAGGAATCAGATTTAAGTAAAAATCTTTTAGGCTGAACAGGCACTTTTTGTGGGTGGAACAAAATTCACAAACTTGACTCAGATTCATCGATCGCACATAGAAGACATGGCTTCTCTCACATTTTCCAAGAAACTTCATTTTAGATGCGATCCCTCATATTCACATCTATTGTAATCTACCGATTTGATCCACCACTAAAAAGGAAAACTTAAAAATCGTAAAGTTGATAAACAAGAAGTAATTTGACTCAAATAGGTTGCAGTTGAGTAATTATTAAGCAATTTTGCATTTCTTTGATATAAAAATATTTTTCAAGCTTGCACAAACTGAATGTGCAATGAAAGAATCACATCTACAATAAGCTCACACAGTTTACAACTGGTTTTTGACAATCTTTGACATAACCTCACTATTGTGTTGTTTTTCATGTCAAAGAAAAGAAATTGTCCGTAAGAAGATGTTTTGTGAAAATTTTAGCTTGTTCACCTGCTGAAGCTCAATATCTGTGCTAAATCCCGATTCCTGCAGCTGCAGGAACAGGGAAATCTTCAATGATGCGCATTCAAAGGTTTTTGTGCATATCCGGCTCCGTGGAGGAATGGTGGAATCTTGTGTGGTCTTCTCGCTTGCAAAGTTTTAGTCAATTTTTAGCTTTAAAAACTTATTGATTCGTGTAAATTTGGTGATATTTGGACTTTTCAAGAAAGTATTCATCAGATTTAACCGTTTCCGGAGTGAAATTCTCGTAGAATCAAGCAAAAAAATGGTTTTTAATGTCAATAAAACATCTCTCATAAAAGTTCCAAAAAAGTGATATTAAAATGTTTTATTCCTTATAAAAATAGTTTAATCAAGTAGATTAGAGTTCCCTTTAAACAATGATGTGCAACTTTTAGTGTCCGGTGCAAAATTTACGGTGAAAATGGGGTGTTCAATGATGGCGTGAATCGTGTGCGATAATAGAAACTTGATTCATCTATCGGACAAATCGCCATTCAATTTTCATTTTCCTCTGGAGGAAAATCTAAGGATTTCCTGGGATTTTGTTTGGTGGGATTATGAACCTTATAAGTAAGACATTTTTTTGGCATAGTTGGAGAATCCATACGGTTTGCATGGTAGTCAGAAAAAATCACTGAACTTGAACATCATTTTTGTGTGCGAAAGTTCAAAGCCTCCCCCTACATGAAAAATTTTAGGTTCCTCAAGAGATTTAAGGTCGTAGATGTGTTTGTCTTTAATGGCCTCTACACACTAGAGAAATTTATATTCATATTGAAGCACATTCCTTACAATTGTGTAGGAAAAACTCTTCAATATGGACATAATTTTTTCTAGTTTGTAGACGCCATAAGATATTCAAACATGTAAATTTGAGGAATCCGACAATTACATATTCGCAAAAGAATGGTACCCCAATCATTCAGACCCTTGAAAAATTCAAATACCTTTTGCTAAAAAGGGTATCATAATAATTATTTAATAACACTTTAGTATATTTTTATAAACCCTATAAATTCACTCATTGACAAACTTTTACGAAAATTGCAACATTTTTTTTTTAAAAGAAACAAGTTATTTAGCCATAGTACAGGGTAAATGATCGAGTCTGGAATAATGGTTTGTTTTCTAAGTAGAAGAAAAAATAGATTTGAAAAAATTTATGTATACAACGGCGAAGCTTTCCCTTAAACCATTGTAATCCGTTGAAATTTAAAATAGCTTTCATTTCTGAGAAATAGCCTGAAAGCAGACAAATCAAGAAAATATATTCAATTGAACTAAACAATATTATTCATAAAATTTGTATATTAACTTTTACTTTTGATTCTAAACGAAAAAAGGCATAATTATTATGACAATTTATTTAATAAACCTTATTGAATTTCTTTTTAAATTTCCTTATCAATAAATATGGATAACTCAAGGAATACAATCTACATTGAATAACTTATCTTTATTTTGATTTACATAAAAAAAAATGAAGCTTCTGAATTACTTAACTAAATGCCATCGTGATCTTAAAAAAGTTACACATTTTTTTTTTTCAAAATTCCAACCCTATCTTTTCATCACTGTAAGCTTTCGTGTTTTCTGCAATATAATAAAATACTCTTCCTCATTGGCTATATTTGATTAAAATTCATTTCACTTTTCAATCAATCTTCAAGTTGATTTTTTTTGTGTGAAATAAATATTCACTGAATTATTTAACAGAATATTTAGAGTGTTAAAATTTCTCTCCTCAATTATTCAATCATGAAGATGGCATTTTCAAATGGGAATTAATCAATAAATTCACTTGTAAAGCAGGTTAATGAGTTGAACGAAATGTGCTTCCTCGAAAAGGCGAAGCTATATTAGTGTTCCTTCATTCTTTTCTTTTTCAGGATGTTGAGGCCAGGCGACTCAAAAGAGGTCATGTTCTAGCGGAACTTCTGGACACGGAACGGATTTATGTGGCGGAAATGGGATCAATTCTGAAGGTGAGTTTGCAAATAGAGCAGATACAATGTTACAGAGATTAAAATCTCCCCTGACGATCTCCATAAGATTGTATATATTGGTGAATTTACGAGGGCAATTATAGGTGTTCTTGTGCAGTTCACCAAACCATCCAAAACATTTCTTTCCACTCCGATGATTGACTCTGCACACAAAAGATCTTTTTTTTTTTTATATTTGCAAACGAGAGTCTGTTAAAGTGTAAAACACCTCTCCCAATGTGATTCACCTCTATTCCAACCTCTATTTGATTAATTTGCAACTGCTATAGTGTAAAAAAAAAAGCAAATTTTTAATCCATTATCGAAATCACCATGTTGAGTGCCAGTGTAATTGATTCAGTGAGGATCTTTAATTAGATTATTTTTGCCCGAGAAACGCACTTTTTTATGCGTTTATTTTAAAATGGTTTACCAAAGTTAAATGCGTCAATTAATTTATAGTGTGTTTCATCTTTTACGATTCTTTTATGGAAATGTTGCTGAAGTTGATTGATTTTTCTGTAAATTTTCCAGCATTTTCTATTTCGATTTAAAAGCTTCGATAAAGTTATTTAAATTTTATTGAGTGATTTTATTATCAAATACTGAGAAAAATCTCATATAGAGTTATAATTAAAAATGCATTAGGCACCTGCATGTGAAAAAATAACAGTGAAAACTGTATTGAATTAATTTGCAAGAAAACTATTTGTTGAATGAAATAAAATAGTGTCGAAATTGGTTTAAAATTGTTTTTTTTTTTTAATGATAATTTAGTTGTTGATGACAAATTGTCGACACCCAATTAGTTTTCATAATCAACGGAAAATTATATATGTATTATTATTGTATACTTTTTCGAATTGTTTTTATAACACTAATGCTTTATCAGCTACACTGATTGTAACAAAGTGGAGATATTGTGGAAAAATGTGAACACCAATTCCAACCAGAATAAAATATCTCCCCCAAATTGTATTCTAATATCTGAAAAGTACATAATGCTATTAAGAAAGTGAGAATAGCGGAAAGTCCTCTCCCTTCGAACGTTCATGCCTTCGAATAATCTAAATTTTCTTTTAGTTTTCCTAAGAGATTTACACATTTCTATTAAATATTAATTAGCTTATTATCAATTATTGATAATTATGTGATAATCATGACTCAATCTCTTGGGAAAAGTAAAAGAAATTCACATTATTCGAAGGCATGAACGTTCGAAGGGAGAGTACTTACCCCTAGTAATTTTGCTGACAAATTTTCTTTAGAAGAGCCTTTTCGTTTGATTTTGTAAATTGCTAAACTAAAGTTGTCTGGTAGCATAAAAAGAGTTTGAAATTGTTTTTAACTTCAAAAAGCACAAAAATATTTTTTTCTCGAGGTCAAGTAAATTTCTTTTGTTCAGATTTGGATAAATGATGTAAAATGTTTGTAATACTTGAAAAGGTAGGCAAAGTGTCTCATGCTTTACAAAGAGCTGGAATTCGTTACTTAGATGCTATACATCAATAGTACTTTTATATCTTTTGCTTTACCGATTTTCAACCATTTTGAACGGATTCACTCAAAAATCGCCCAAAACTGCTTAGGACTAATACAATTGATTTTCAGACAAAAATTACTTATCGGTTTATGACCGATTCATTACTTGTTAAAAATCGATTCAAACTTCAAACTTATAAAAAATTCCAAGATCTTTCCAATGAGCCTAAACACGATCCCATTCGGTTGAGAAATATGCTTTCTAGACTTGTTTTAACCTTTGATCTTGAAAAATCGTTGTTATGCCTTCACCACACACCTTTTAGCTCATTATAATTTCACGGACACAAAATTCGAGTCCCTTTCTTTCTCAAAAGATTTACATTAGTCTACCCTATTCTTTCGGTCTCAAAATTGAACTGAACAAAATTTAATTTGGTTTAACGTTCAATAAAAGAAGTAGAGTGCAAAGCTTTTCAGAGAGAAAAGGTTGTTAATTTTGACTTAGTGAAATTATCCTGATCTAAAAGGTGTGCCGGAGCCATTAGGAATGATTCAAAAGTACTTTCGTGTATGGACGAAATGTCCGCCTAGGAGGCAATCGCTACAACATATCAAAAAATGAAAAAGGATCGCACAACATGTTATCGAGGAATCCTAAAAAAAAAACGTGGTTTTGGAGGGCTGGAGTAGGAGTAGAAGGAAATGAGGGATATGGTAATGATGCGAAGACAGACTTATAGGAAGTCACCCGCACATTCCAAGTCTCTATCACTAACCGTTTGGCCTATAGAGGTGTTACCATACAGACGGACAAACAGACAAATAGTGTTACGTCAAAAACTCCAAACTTCAGATTTTCAAAATTCTACCAAAATATGACCCCTTATAGGGGGGTAATAAGTCGAAATGCATATATAACACAAAATCTAGGGATTATAATATACCGCTCTCTCTATGGAGTTCGTGCAGCAACGTAACAACTTTCTGAAATACAAAAAACTCTAAAAGAAAATATATTAGTTAAAAGAAAATTACGTTATTCAAGAATGTCCTAAAAGAAGATCGTATGGTTGATTTAGGAAGAAATGTTTAGCTCAATGATATTTGGAATTTTGTTTAGGATACCGAAAGAAATGTGATGTTGGGAAAAGAGGGGTATTGGACACACTAATTTGATGATTTTGAAATGAAAATTTTGGAAAATAGGGGAGACTGGGGCAAAAAGTAATAAAACGGATATTTTATTTTTTTACAAGCTACCTGAGCGCTTTAAAAATTTCTAATTAGCGCAGTTTTATAGGAAATTTACCGCTCTATGACTTTGTGAAAGTCATTTTCCTCTATTTTGTAAGGAAATACGTTTATCGAGCCAATTTCTAAAAGATAATTTTGTGACCATTCTCAAAAATGCTGGGGCAAATAGTACCAGACATTGGGTATTATCATATTTTGATTCTCTTCTTTACAGGCTTCCGTAAATTTGAAAAAATACATAGGACATATTTTCATAGAAAATTTATTTATCTACACCTTTGTAAAACACCGTTTTCTCTGCGTGAAAAGTGAGAAAACGAGAAAAGCGCTTTTCAAGCTATTTTAGAAAAAAAAAGCACACAAAAGACTGCAAATCGTTTGACCAATGCAAACAACAAGCGGCGGACAGGATAATGACGTTTCATTTCGCCGTGAGACAGCAGAAATTACTTTGCTTTTTTGTTACTTTTTGCTCTATACCTTTTGTTACTTTTTACCCCAAGTGGCCATTTTTATTAAAAGGATTTCTGGAGAAAAGAACTTTTGTGAAATTCCGAAATAGATAGCGGATTCGTATTCAAAAGATCGAAATTATTTAGAAAATATTCACCAGTTCATCAATTTTGGAAAATAAGTAGGTAATAATTGTTATCTTCTGCAAGGAAAATATTTCAAAAATAGGGCTAAAAATTTCGATATTTTTTTTTATTTTCTTAATTCCTTGTTCGAATTCTGAGAAACTTACGACATTGAAGAAGGTCTATGGAGGCTATCTATAGAAAAAAATTGATCCGCTATCTTTTTTACCTTGGAAGATATTGAATTTTGAATTTTTCGATTTGTGACTTTTTGCCCCAGTCTCCCCTACTTCTATTGGCTCCTTACGAGTATTTTATGAGGCTTTCGAAGGCCGTAAGTTTGACAAGATTTACAGAAAAGTAAAGGTAAATCGGGAGCAAGGAAAGAATCTCCTAGTTGAGTTGAGTTCCTATTGAGTTCTAGTTATTAGAACTCAATCGGTGCTCCTGGACAATCCCTTCGGACTTTGGATTGACTAATCCTTTCACCACAAGCCTAGAAAAACTTGACTGGATTAATATTTAATAACAAAAAAAATTATCAACGCCGAAGATATCATCTATTTTCTTCGACCGTTATCATTTGTACTTTTTTTTGTATAATTGCTGGAAGAGTGGATCATTTCTATCAATTGGAAATACAAAATAAATGCAACTACCGTAATATTCGGTGCAACCGACGATGTGTAGATATCAAAGTATTGCAGGTACCTTTCAGTTTGAGCAATTAAAGTTAAAAACACTTTTAAACCAGTAGATTAATTTTCTAAAGTATTCTTTTCTTTCAATTTTGGTCCATAGATTCTTAAAATATGTCTTATCAAAATATAACAAACGAGTTATGTATAAGAAAAATGCTTCCATAATATACTCTTTTTCTCCTTGGATAACAAAGAAGTGTTCAGGAGATAAGATGTAAAAATGCGGAAAGTACAATATGAAAATAAAAATTACAGTATTTACATATATAAGTAATGTTAAATTATAATGAGAAACTGAGGATTTGTAAGCTTTAAGAGCAATGTTTCATAATGAAGGTAGTGGAGTTGTGGATGATGTTATAGAAGACTCTGACGCATTGCTGTCGGTCAAGTGCAGAAATCAGGCGATCCGGTGAAACAGTGCATCACATCTTTGGCAGAACTCTTGGACGGATAAGACGCTGTGAGCGGTGGAAATCAGCGAATCGGACAATTAGCGGTGCACACCCGAGGAATTTGAATGTGTGTTTGGATGCACTGGCGCAAGTCTCAAGGTGCGTGAGCCATGGTTAATGGATGGGGGAGAGGCACGAAAAGCGAGTTGAAGGGCTTCCAGCCAGTAGACTCCCCATCCAGTTGCTCAGTGGGTGTTTGAGTGCACTCGATGGACGATCGGTGGATGTGAGACTGTGAGTGCAGCAAGTGCAGTGTTGGCGTAGAATGAAGTTTGGCAATTATAATTTGGCCACAGCGAGAACGGAAAAGTCAGCACGGAGTCTACTCCTGTTTAGGTTCAGGAAAGTTAAGAATACGGCCAATCAGCTCGTTGGACGTTTTCATCATAAAATCGGTACTTTTCGAAAGACACGTAGTGAGTCACCGCTCTCCTTCCGGGCGTCCCTATTTGATCGGTCCAATACAAAAGGCACGGAGAGGGTGGAAAAATTTTCACCTGCCGACTTTCCCAAGGCACATTTTGCCGAGGATAATCACTATGTCTTTGGCAGTGACCTGAAGAGACTTGTTCTCAATCAAAGGCTCCTTGGAAGACGCAATCCCTCGGCCATGGAGCACCTGTATTCGTCTATAGGACGTCCAGAGGTTGAAGAGGATATAGCCTCCAATCATGTCAGTACCTGGCGCACAAATCGCAGCCGGGGGAAAAAGATCGCACACGCTCAGTAAGATCATGGATAGGCTCTCCTGTTTCCACTTCCCAGACCCCCTTGTCGACTATTTTTTTTTCTCTCTGTGCAAATCCGCAAAAACTAGAATAGTGAAGTGCTTAATGCAGTAATATAGCAATCAATTTTTAAAATTAATGACTTGGATCTTGAAAAGTGTTTTTTCTTCATTAAAAGTGAATAATTTGAAAACATCCTCAAAAACAATTTAATGAAAAAATAAGAAAATTTATGGTTCGAATTATATAGCAGTTCTTTGAAAAGTAATTTGTTAAAAGATACAATTTCTTTTATGAAGATTGGATTCTGTTTATTTTCCGTATTGAGTGCTTTAAAATTAAAACGGGTAATAAAAAATAAGATAGAAATATATTTTTGCAATCTTTTATTCTTGCAACCTTTTCTTATTTTAAAAATTCGGATAAAACGTTAGAGAAAATTCAGTGAGATATAGGATAAGTGTGCCAAATTTCGGCATAGTTGCATGAAGGCGTCAAAGTCTAAAGTTTGAATTGTAATATTTTTAATTCAAATTGATTTTTTTTCTTTTTTTCTTTTTAAAGAGTGTTTCTTGAAACCTTGTAAAGAGTTTATCGTCTTTATTTACTCTAATATTATTCTTAATACATTTTAAAATGAATAAAAATATAGACATAGCTTTGGTGCCCTATTTCGGCCATCTTCATTCTCATAGTTCCTTGCCCTTCGGGAATTATTCCAATATCTTTTTCGCGTCATCTAGTTTGTCGAAGCTTCATTTTTTGTTATTCTTTTACATTGTATACTCTCTAGAGTACGTAAAATCTAAAAGTTCGTGGAAATTCGAGGAACAAAAAAGGTGGCCGAAATTGCAAGCTGGCCGGAATTTGGCACACTTACCCTATGACTTTACGAACTATTTTTTAAAATTTTATTTTGATTTTTTTAATATGACTTGCCATTTTTCAAAATTATTAATTACTATAATTATTGGATTATTTTTATTGGACGATTATAGCTACAACAACAGCTAAACAATGCGAATTTGTTATGAACAAAAAATTGTATTTATACTAATACGACAATTTTAAATGCATATTGCAATCAAATAATGAATTATTACGCCTTTTTTAAATTATTATAATTGTTACAAGAAGAAAATTGAGGAAAAGAGTGCAAATTAAATGCCAATGAGTTTATTAAACTATACAAATATATAATAAAAAAAACTCTGTGGAATTTTCCGTGAATGTATTTTTTTTTTAATTTTCCACCGAGCTTTCTCTTGGTGGTCAAACTGTGGAAACAGGAAGATCTATCTTGAAATTTATTGCAAATATGAGGGATGCTGAAGAAGATGATCTTTTAGGGTCAGTGGAGATGCGCGAAATGTGGATGCTAGAGCGGCCTTGGAGGCCCAACAAGTTGACGAAGAGCTTGAGTATCAGGTGTTGAAAGATTACTTTGATACCTACTCGTACTCTGAGATCATTAAAGATGCTGACTTCAAGAACTATCTGAGCATGAAGAATTACAATGACATCTTGGAGTATCTGCAGTCGGAAAGCGTGACGGGGAGTGCTATGAATACGCTCAAATCCAGGAAATCACACTTGGATGCCACACTGAATCGCAATCGTGGCTTGCGTGGGGATTACCGGACGATGAAGAAGAATAGCACGCTCAACAATTGTGGCAGGAATAACCATGCGTATGAAGATGTTGAGCTGAGAAAGTATGCGACGCTGGAGTCTACGGTTACTCGCAGGGGAAGATATAAAACCATGAATGAGAGTTATACCCTGCGGCGACAACCTAAACCCATTCCAAGGGTTAGTCAAGAAGTTCCTCCTGTGGTAAAGGCTAGGGATGCCAATATCAATGATCACTACTCGACATTTCCGACGCAATCAAAGGTGAAGAATAAAAACTTCACGCATAGTTTAAAAAGGATTAAGAATGTATTCAATACGGACAAACAGAAACTTACGAGTTGTACTAACAATCAATCTCCTAAAGATAATGTTTACAAAGAGAATATATTTAAGTACCATGACAAAAATTGCTCTTACGCCAAAAGCTATTGCGAAATAATAAACTTTTGTCAGGAATTCTTCACAGAAGCCAGCAGTAGAAAGAAAAATCTACCAAGTTGTCGAAAGAAGAAATTTTCTGAAAATGACTACAATCGAGTCATTGCAGGTTTTGTTAAATCTAAAGGTTACTCATCGGTTAAAGAATACGTTGAAATTAAATTTGGGAAGATCTTAGACAAAGCATTGAAATCTAATGAAATTTTTACAAAAACTAATCGAGTTCGACGTGCTAAACGCAATCATGAGAATGAACGTAAAGCAATTCAGAGATTTCTCTATGAGGATATGTTCAAGACCTTTGACTATGTCAGTCGTTTCCCACCGAGATCTGTTTGCAGTAGCTGTGGACAACTCACCAGCAAGGATGAATTATACAGAAATCCGGATACATGCTTCAATATCCGATATCAAGACAGCAATATTAGTGAAACTTTAACAAGAAGGGAGCAGAAATGGGAGAATGATGAGGATATTCCAGAGTTTCATTACAATTTAAACTACCAACCAGAGGATACTCGCCATAAAAGATCTCAACAACCGGTACATGAGTGGCATATGCCTGATAGTTTAGAGGACACTTCCGAGACCCTATGTTCCAGTGATTTACCCGTAAATCCCTATTCTTAAAACCCTATATTCAGGGCCGGATTTAGAAATGTGGAGGCCCAATGCCCATTTGTGGGGACCCCAAAAATCGCAACTTTAAAATTTTATATAATATATATTATTATTCAATGCTACAGGTAAATTTAAGCAACTTTAAGTTTACGTGAGACCTACGACTTTACTTTTACTACTCGAAACGACTCGAACTCTATCGAAAAAAATACTCCCTCTGTTCCGAAATAAGTCGTACGTTTGCATAGTACATTTTACATGAAAGAATGTACGACTTATTTCGCGACAGAGGGAGTAACAAACAGTACAGTCCCTCGGTTTTTGGCCAGTTGCAGATACAGGTGAAAGGCCCAAACGAGAATGAAAATGTTCTTTTATGTGTTTAAAATTAAAAATTTAAATTAAATTCAATCTTTCGGAGGATTTCGTAAGCTGAAAGCTTGCTAAAACCACAAAGAAAACTTTTCCTTGTAGAAAATTATGGGAAATTGATCAAAAATGGAATGGAAAATGCTCTTTACGAATCTCAAAAGCTTTTTGATTTTTTTTCAAAAATTCAATGCTAACCCTATTTTGATTATTTTAGTTTAGGGCCTAATGAGGAAAGCTTTCGCGAGATATTCCCTAATACTTCTTTGAAGGCGACATTGTAC